>NW_027095702.1:149190-240748 GCF_036850995.1 Saccopteryx leptura
CTCCACAGGCAAGAGAAGTGAAGGCAAAAATTAATGAATGGGACTACATCAGACTAAGAAGTTTTTGCTCAGCAAGAGAAACTGATAACAAAATAAACAGAAAGCCAACTAAATGGGAAATGATTTTTTCAAACGACAGCTCAGATAAGGGCCTAATATCCAAAATATACAAAGAACTCATAAAACTCAACAATAAACAAACATACAATCCAATAAAAAAATGGGAAGAGGATATGAATAGACACTTCTCCCAGGAAGAAATACAAATGGCCAACAGATATATGAAAAGATGCTCATCTTCTTTAGCTATTAGAGAAATGCAAATCAAAACGGCAATGAGATACCACCTCACACCTGTTCGATTAGCTGTTATTAGCAAGTCAGGTAACAGCAAATGTTGGAGAGGCTGTGGAGAAAAAGGAACCCTCATACACTGTTGGTGGGAATGTAAAGTAGTACAACCATTATGGAAGAAAGTATGGTGGTTCCTCAAAAAACTGAAAATAGAACTACCTTATGACCCAGCAATCCCTCTACTGGGTATATATCCCAAAAACTCAGAAACATTGATACGTAAAGACACATGCAGCCCCATGTTTATTGCAGCATTGTTCACAGTGGCCAGGACATGGAAACAACCAAAAAGCCCATCAATAGATGACTGGATAAAGAAGATGTGGCACATATACACTATGGAATACTACTCAGCCATAAGAAATGATGACATCGGAACATTTACAGCAAAATGGTGGGATCTTGATAACATGATACGAAGCGAAATAAGTAAATCAGAAAAAAACAGGAACTGTATTATTCCATACGTAGGTGGGACATAATAGTGAAACTAAGAGACATTTATAAGAGTGTGGTGGTTACGGGGGGGGGGAGGGGGGAATGGGAGAGGGATAGGGGGTGGGGAGGGGCACAAAGAAAACAAGATAGAAGGTGACAGAGGCCAATCTGACTTTGGGTGGTGGGTATGCAACATAATTGAACGACAAGATAACCTGGACTTGTTATCTTTGAATATATGTATCCTGATTTATTGATGTTACCCCATTAAAAAAATAAAATTATATATATAAAAAAAAAAAAAATGGTCATTAGGGCAGAGAAAAAAAAAAAAAAAAGTATGTTGTTCAGTTTCCACATTTTTGTGGGATTTTTTCCCTCTTTTTTGCTGTTGAATTCTAGTTTCAAGGCTTTATGATCAGAAAATATGCTTGGTACAACTTCAATTTTTCTGAATTTGCTAATGTTGTTTTTGTGGCCCAACATATGGTCAATTCTTGAGAATGATCCATGTACACTGGAGAAAAATGTATACTCAGTCACTTTGGGATGAAATGTCCTGTAGATGTCTATCATATCCAGGTGCTCTAGTGTTTTGTTTAAGGCCACTATGTCTTTGTTGATTCTCTGTTTGGATGACCGATCTAGAGCCGTCAGCGGTGTATTGAGGTCTCCAAGTATGATTGTATTTTTGTCAGTTTTTGTTTTAAGGTCAATAAGTAGCTGTCTTATATATTTTGGTGCTCCTTGGTTTGGTGCATATATATTAAGAATTGTTATGTCTTCTTGATTCAGTGTCCCCTTAGCCATTATGAAATGGCCATTTTTGTCTCTGAGTACTTTTGCTGTCTTGTAGTCAGCTTTATCAGATATGAGTATTGCTACGCCTGCTTTTTTGTGGATGTTATTTGCTTGGAGTATTGTTTTCCAGCCTTTCACTTTGAATTTGTTTTTATCCTTGTTACTTAGATGAGTTTCTTGTAGGCAGCATACAGTTGGATTTTCTTTTTTGATCCATTCGGCTACTCTGTGCCTTTTTATTGGTGAGTTTAATCCGTTTACATTTAGTGTAATTATTGACACTTGTGAGTTCCTCATTGCCATTTTATAGATTGCTTTCTGTTGGTTTTGTGCCTTGTTTGATTCTTCTCTTTCGTTTTTTTATCTTTTGTTTTTATTTGGTTGTGTTCCATACATCTTTCCTCTGTTGCTATCTTTTTTAAATCATGTGCTTCTGTGGTGTTTTTTTCAATGATGGTTACCATTAAGTACTGAAAAGGGTTCCTACCCTGTTCATTGTAGTGCACTATTTGTGAGTACTTTTGCGCTCCATCGCCCTTTGCTACTGTTAATATTCATCCTCTCCCCCCTTTCTTATTGTTGTCACAGTTTAAAGTTGGTTTTGTTATGTTCTTCTTGGAGCTTTTACTTGTGGCTTTGTTGTTGTTGTTTTTTTATTCTTTGTATCTGATTGGAGAACCCCCTTTAGTATTTCCTGGAGTGGGGGTTTTCTGGTGATAAATTCTCTCATCTTTTCTATATCTGTGAATGTTTTTATTTCTCCTTCATATTTGAAGGATAACTTTGATGGGTATAGTATTCGTGGCTGAAAGTTCCTCTCTTTCAAGACTTTAAATATTGGGGTCCACTCTCTTCTAGCTTGTAGAGTTTTTGTTGAGAAATCTGATGATAATCTAATGGGCCTTCCTTTATATGTTGTATTCTTCTTTTCCCTGGCTGCCTTGAGAATTTTTTCTTTGCCGTTGGTTTGTGCCAATTTTATTATGATGTGCCTTGAAGTAGGTTTGTTGGGGTTAAGAAAACTTGGAGTTCTGTTTGCTTCTAGAATTTGAGGTTTTAGTTCTTTCCACAGGCTTGGGAAGTTCTCATCTATTATTTGTTTGAGTATGTTCTCCATTCCATTTTCTCTCTCTTCTCCCTCTGATATACCTATTATTCTTATGTTATTCTTTTTGATGGAGTCAGATAATTCCTGTAGGCCTATCTCATTTTTTTTAATTTTTAAATCTCTTTCTTCTTCTCTTTGTTGAGCCTCAAGTTGCTTGTCTTCTATTTCGCTAATCCTCTCTTCTATCTGGCCTGTTCTATTAGCTAAGCTTGTTACCTCATTTCTCAGCTCATGAATTGAGTTTTTCATCTCTGATTGATTTGTTTTTATAGTTTCAATTTCCTTGGAGATATACTCTTTGTGTTCATCGAGTTGTTTTCTGAGCTCCCTAAGTTGCCTTTCTGTGTTTTCTTGTATATCTCTGAGTATTTTTAGGATTTCTATTTTAAATTCTCTGTCGTTTAACTCCAAGGTTTCCAATATCTTAAATTTTTTCTCCATAGATTTTTCCTCATCTCTCTGTGTTACCTCTCTTTCTTTTGTATCCATGATAATCGATTTTCTCTTCTTTAATGGCATCTGAGGGTGGTTTTCTTGATAGTATTAATGAGATTTTAAAAGGAATAAAAGGATAAAAAAATAAAAATAAAAATAAAAAATTGCGTGTTTTTTTTTTAAATTAATCATTAAATAAAGAAAAATAAAATAAGATAAAAATTTGAGGAAAAAAAAGGAATAATTCCTTCCCCTCCTTTTTTTCCTCTCCTCTCCCCTCTTTTTTGAGAAAATCTTGTGATGAACTGTGAATTATATTGTACTAGATAGAACAAACAATACCTGTGGCGGAGGGCCTGAATTGGGGAGAAGTAATATAGGGGTAAAGGAAAAAGACAAAAAAGAAAAAAAATAAAATAAAAGAAAAAAATATTTATATATAAAAAAGGGGGGGAGCAGTATAGACCCACAAAAAGCAAATTAGGAAAAAATTTGGGTCAAGAATAAAATGCTTTGCTTTTAGGTGTTGGCTGACTCAGAGTTATGATGAGAGGAATAAGAGGGAAACAGGAAAAAGGGGTGGAAAATTAAAAAATTACTATTGTATTTAGTGGAACAAGAACTAGATAAAATGGAGAGCCAGGGATGGGAGCACTTCTAATGTGTTAAAAAGGTGAAGTAAAAACCGTCCAAAATGTCACAAACTTAAGTTTGAGTCCCAGGTAAGATAATTTGTTCGTTATTGAGGTTTGAATGAGAGAAGATGTAAAGGAGAGAGGAAGAGGCTAATATAGAGGGAGAAAAGAGAGAGAGAGAGAGAGAGAGAGAGAGAGAGAGAGAAAAGATGGAACCACTTAAAGAAGAAAAAAGAAAAAGGAGGAGAGAGAAAGAGAGAGAGTTAGGGGTTTTGGATTGCAACCCTCATAGAGAGGAAGGAGAAGGAAAGAAAAGATAATGGGAGATGTAACACTTATGGGTAGTGTAGTTCAAAGAGAGGCGAGAGTAAGACTGAAAGAGAATTAAATGACCAAATTGGAATAAAAAAAAGAAATCAAGTATAAAGAAAAGAGACACAGACAAACAAATATAATAAAATGGGATAGGTTATAAAGTCTGCAGATTATTCTTGATTTTGAGAGGTTGTCGTCTTGCTTTTTCTTTTCTGTCTTTCTGGTCGGTGACTTTGTACCCCGGGTTCTGCCCCTGTGGCACGCTCTGGAAGAGGTTTGCAGTTGGTAATTCTCTATGGTGATGTCATGTATTGGGCTTCAGTCTCGTTGGCAGTCGAGGCTTATTAGTGTTTATAGGCTCCAACAGTGAGAGGATCTCTCACTGTGAGAGTGTTCCTGGAGCCTCTCTTCTAGTCTTTTCCTTCCACAATTAGAAGCCTGGTAATCCAGCTATGGGGTTGCTGCTGCCTCTGCCTGGATAGTAAGAGTCTCAAAGAGCGGGCAACTCCCCACTCTATTCCCACTCAGCACAGGGCTCTGAGTAAGGCTCAGTCAGTCAGAGCTGCTAGCATAATCAGGCGTGGCTTCCTTCCACTCAAAGACCTCTGGTTCTGCCCCTCTGTGGGATAACTCGAGTGCCCACTCCTGAGGCATTCGGTGGAATCTCTTGCCCACTCTCCGTGCGCACCCACCAGGATGTCAGACCAGACAGGTCATACTTCGAGTGAAATCCCTACCCACACAGAAAAGATCGAGCTTTGGAACTGGCTTTTGCTCTATCCCCGTGCGGCTTTCCCAGGGGGCTAGGGCTGCCTGAGATTCCATTCCTGGCCCGCTCACAGACCTCTGACTCTGCTCCTCTGAGGGAAAACACGGGCGCCCACCCCTGAGGAGTTCGGAGGAATCTCCTGCACACTCTCCGTGCGTGGGCGCTGACCCTGATTCTGAGTCTCAGACGGGACGTCTTTCACTCTGAGAAAGCCCTCCTCCCACACAGAAAAGTTACTGGTTTGGAATTGGCTTTCGCTCTGTCCCCGTGCGGCTTTCCCAGGGCACTGGGGCTTCCGCTCCTAGCCCGCTCGCAGACCTCTGATTCTGCTCCTCTGAGGGAAAACACGGGCGCCCACCCCTGAGGAGTTTGGAGTAATCTCCTGCACACTCTCCGTGCGTGGGCGTTGACCCGATTCTGAGTCTCAGCCGGGACGTCTTTCACTCCGAGAAAGCCCTCCTCCCACACAGAAAAGTTACTGGGTTGGAATTGGCTTTCGCTCTGTCCCCGTGCGGCTTTCCCAAGGCGCTGGGGCTTCCGCTCCTGGCCCGCTTACTGGCCTCTGATTCTGCTCCTCTGAGGGAAAACACGGGCGCCCACCCCTGAGGAGTTCGGAGGAATCTCCTGCACACTCTCCGTGCGTGGGCGCCGACCCGATTCTGAGTCTCAGGCGGGACGGAGAAATCCCTCCTCCCTCACAGAAAAGTTTCGCCTTTGGAGTTGGCTCCAGCTCCCTCCCCGTGCCCGGTCCCCTCAGGGCGCTGGGGCTCCTAGGAGATGCTGCTTCTTGCCCTCACAGAGGCCTCTGACTCTGCTTCTCTGTGGGTTAGCACGGGCTGCGCCCACCCCTGAAGTGTTCGTGGGAATCTCTTGCCCACTAACCCCGTGCGCGCCAGCCAGGAGATGTGGAAAATGGCTGTCCTACTTGTCTTTCTTTGTCTGGGTTTGGCGCGCGTGTTAGCTTGAATTGCCCTGGTTTTTCCACGGCTTGGATCTCCGTGCCACAGCCTGGTTTGGCTGTTTGTACTGCAGTCTGGACCTATTTACTCCCTATGCCCGCCTTAGTTTCTATATTCTCAGTTCTCAGTGAAAGCCATCCTGTTTGGATTAGAGAGGAAGGCGGAGCATTTCTTACTCCTTATTTCCCCCGGGGTTTGACCATATATTTAGCCAATCTTTCACCCGATCCTACCTTCGGGTGTGTTTGAAGCATCTGAAGACTCCAAGGATAGGTTTTTCTGTTTCTGGTTGAAGAACTTGTTGAGTTTATGGGGAGATTTTCGGTATCGCTTCCTACCGCGCCATCACTGTTGGCTCTGTTGTTTCATTGCTGTCTGTCTGAATCAATGCAAACCTAAATTAGCCAGGCAGCTGTGATGGTGGCCGTAGCTACTGGCTTTACAACTTTTTTTAAGTTTGATAAGATGGAAAAAGAATTTCCATTCAGGAATCTCTTTTTTCTGAGTGTTGGGCAAATGATTTTGTAAAATATGATTTCTGAGTTTGCTTACTTTTATTGTTAAAAATGGCACTGCCCAGGTGAATGGTGCTGCCAGGTGAAACTACTAATTACCTTCCTGCTTGGGAAAAGCCATTGTTATGCTAATGTTTGGTGGAGGAAGAATTTTGCACCAAAAAGTTTTAAGAAGAAGGAGGAGAAAGAAGAGAGAGGCCATTTTTGGAAAGTGAGAGCAGAGAGAAGGAAGAGTGCTAAAGGAGAAGGAAGCCAAGATGACAGAGTGCTGAAGGAGAAACCAGTTTGTGCAGAGAGGAGCAGGGAGAAAGTGTGCAGATGGGGAATCAGAGGTGACTAAGACTATTGGGGGCCTTTGATTCTAGGAAACCCCGGATGTGCCAGTAGTTTTGTGAGCTCTGAATGGAAGGGAAATGTCTTCCCTCTGTGTGTGTTTTACTCACCGGCCGGGTGTGAGGCTACAATAAAGAATGGTCCAGGTCAGAGTAATGGCGTGGTAGGAAGCAATACCGATAAATCTCCCCCAAAAACTCAACAATATCTTCAACCAGAAACAGAAAAACCTATCCTTGGAGCCTCCAGATGTTTCGCAATACACCCGAAGGTATGGTCGAGTGAAAAATTGGCTAAATATATAATCAAACCCCGAAGGAAATAGGGAGTAAGAAATGCTCCACCTTTTTCACTAACCTAAACAGGGCGGCTTTCACTGGGATCTGAGAATATAGAAAATGAGGCGGGCAAAGGGGGTGAATAGATCCAGGCCGCAGCACAAATGGCCGAACCAGGCTGTGGCACAGAGATCCAAGCCGAGGAAAAACTGTTCCTGTGGCAACCTGGGCAATACAAGCTAACACTCGCGCCAAACCCAGACAAAGAAAGACAAACAGGGTAGCCATTTTCCCTGATCTCCGGGTCGGCGCACACAGATAGTGGGTGAGCGATTCCTTCCAAAGCCCCGGGAGTTTGCGCCTATGTTATCGCTCAGAGAGGCAGAGTCAGAGGCCTTTGTGTGGGCCAAAAGTGGAATCTCCAGGCCACCCCAGCGCCCAGGGAAAGCCACGCAAGGGGAGGGAGCGAGAACTAATTCCAACGCAGGAACTTTTCCGTGCGGGAGGGGGATTCACTCAGAGGGTGAGGCGGCTGGCCTGATATCCTGGTCGGCGCACGCGGAGAGTGAGCAAGAGATTCCTCCGAGTGCCTCGGCAGTGCCCGCCCATGTTATCCTACAGAGGGGCAGAGTCAGGGGCCTTTGTGTGAGCCAAAAAGCGGAATCTCGGGCCGCCCCAGCGCCTTGAAAAAGCCGCGCCCGGGGACGGAGCGAGAGCCAATTCCAATGCTGCAACTTTTCCATGTGGGCGTGGGTTTCACTCGGAGTGAGAGGCAGCTAGCCTGATATCCTGGTCTGCGTGTGCAGATAGTGGGAGAGAGATTCCTCCAAGTGCCTCGGCAGTGCGCGCCCGTGTTATCCCACAGAGTGGCAGAGCCAGAGGTCTTTGAGTGAGCGGAAGCCCCACCTGATTATGCTAGCAGCTCTGACTGACTGAGCCTTACCCAGAGCCCTGTGCTGAGTGGGAATAGAGTGGGGAGTTGCCAGCTCTTTGAGCCTCTTACTATCCAGGCAGAGGCAGCAGCAACCCCATAGCTGGATTATCAGGCTACTAATTGAGGAAGGAAAGACTAGGAGAAAGGCTCCAGGAACACAGACTCTCTCACTGGCGGAGCCTATAAATGCTAATGAACCTCGACTGCCAACGAGACTGAAGCACAATACACGACATCGCCATAGAGACTTATCAACTGCAAACCTCTACCTGAGCGTGCCAAAGGGGCAGAACCCGGGGTACAGAGTCACCGACCAGGAAGAGGGAGAGAAAAGAAAAAGCAAGAAGATAATCTCTCAAAATCAAGAATAATCTGCAAACTTTATAGCCTATCCCATTTTATTATATTTGTTTGTTCGTTTCTCTTATCTTCACTCTTGATATTTTTTATTCCTCCTCCAATTTGGTCGTTTAACTCTCTGCCGGTCTTCCTCTTTCCTATTCTTGAACTACACTACCCATAAGTGTTACATCTCACATTATCTTTTCTTTCCTCTTCCTTTCTCTCTATGAGGGTTGCACTCAAAAACCCTTAACTCTCTCTCTTTCTCCTCTTTTTTCTTTTTTCTTCCTTTAGTGGTTCCCTATTTTTTCTCTCTCTCTCTCTTTCTTTTCTCCCTCTATATTAGTTTCTTCCTTTCTCCTTTACGTCTCCTCTCATTCAAACCTCAATAACGAACAATATCTTATCTGGGACTCAAACTTATGTTTGTGGCATTTTGGGGGGTTTTTACTTCACCTTTTTAACACACTAGCAGTGCTCCCATCCCTGGCTCTCCATTTTATCTAGTTCTTGTTTCACTAAATACAGTAGTAATTTTTTAATTTGTCCCCCATTTTCCTGTTTCCCTCTTATTCCTCTCATCATAACTCTTAGTCAACCAACACCTAAAAGCAAATCATTTTATTCTTGACCCAATTTTTTTTCTTATTTGCTTTTTGTGGTTCCATACGCCCTTTTTTTTTTCTTTTTTGCCCCTTTATTACTTCTCCCCAATTCAGGCCCTCCATTACAGGCATTGTTTGTTCTATTTAGTACAATATAATTCACAGTTCACCACAAGATTTTCTCAAGAAAGAGGGAAGAGAAGAGGAGAGAAAAAAAGGAGGGGGGGGGAATAATTTTCTTTTTTTTAATTTTTATTTTATTTTTCTTTATTTCGTTATTAATTGTTTTTTAAAAAAACAACTCTTTTCGATTTTTTATTTTTTTTTAACTTTTTATTCTTTATTAAATCTCATTAATACTATCAACAATACAACCCTCAGATGCCATTAAGGAAGAGAAAATTGAATATCATGGATACAAAAGAAAGAGAGGTAACAAAGCTAGATGAGGAAAAAATCTATGGAGAAAAAATTTAATATATTGGAAACCTTGGAGCTAAATGACAGGGAATTTAAGATAGAAATCCTCAAAATCCTCCGAGATATACAAGAAAACACAGAAAGGCAATTTAGGTAGCTCAGAAAACAACTCAATGAACATAAATAATATATTTCCAAGGAAATTGAAACTATAAAAACAAATCAAACAGAGATGAAAAACTCAATTCACGAGCTGAAAAACGAGGTAACAAACTTAGCTAATAGAACAGGCCAGATAGAAGAGAGGATTAGTGAAATAGAAGACAAGCAACTTGAGGCACAACAGAAAGAAGAAGAGACTCAAAAATTTAAAAAAATGAGATAGCCCTACAAGAATTATCTGACTCCATCAAAAAGAATAACATAAGAATAATAGGTATATCAGAGGGAGAAGAGAAAGAAAATGGAATGGAGAACATACTCAAACAAATAATAGATGAGAACTTCAAAGCCTGTGGAAAGAACTAAAGCCTCAAGTTCAAGAAGCAAACAGAACTCTGAGTTTTCTTAACCCCAACAAACCTACTCCAAGGCATATCATAATGAAATTGGCACAAACCAACAGCAAAGAAAAAATTCTCAAGGCAGCCAGGGAAAAGAATACAACATATAAAGGAAGGCCCATTAGATTATCATCATATTTCTCAGCAGAAACTCTACAAGCTAGAAGAGAGTGGACCCCAATATTTAAAGTCCTGAAAGAGAGGAACTTTCAGCCACAAATACTATACCCATCAAAGCTATCCTTTAAATATGAAGGAGAAATAAAAACATTCCCAGATACAGAAAAGATGAGGGAATTTATCATCAGAAAACCCCCACTCCAGGAATTACTAAAGGAGGTTCTCCAATCAGATACAAAGAACAAAAAAAAAAAAAACAAAGCCACAAGTAAAAGCTCCGAGAACACAATAAAACCATATTTAAACTGTGACAACAACAAAAAGAAAGGGGGGGGAGAGGATGGAGATTAACAGTAGCAAAGGACGATAGAGTGCAAAAGTACTCACAAAATAGTGCGCTACAATGAACAGGGTAGGAACCCTTTTCATTACTTAAAGGTAACCACCATTGAAAAAACCACCACAGAAGCACTTGAGATAAAAAAGATAGCAACAGAGGAAAGATGTATGGAATACAACCAAATAAAAACAAAAGATAGAAAAACAAAAGAGAAGGATCAAACAAGACACAAAACTAACAGAAAGCAATCTATAAAATGGCAATAGGGAACTCACAAGTGTCAATAATTACACTAAATGTAAACGGATTAAACTCACCAATAAAAAGACACAGAGTAGCAGAATGGATTAAAAAAGAAAATCCAACTGTATGCTGCCTCCAGGAAACTCATCTAAGTAACACGGATAAAAACAAATTCAAAGTGAAAGGCTGGAAAACAATACTCCAAGCAAATAACATCCAAAAAAAAGCAGGCATAGCAATACTCATATCTGATAATGCTGACTACAAGACAGCAAAAGTACTCAGACACAAAAATGGCCATTTCATAATGGCCAAGGGGACACTGAATCAAGAAGACATAACAATTCTTAATATATATGCACCAAACCAAGGAGCACCAAAATATATAAGACAGCTACTTATTGACCTTAAAACAAAAACTGACAAAAATACAGTCATACTTGGAGACCTCAATACACGGCTGACGGCTCTAGATCGGTCATCCAAACAGAGAATCAACAAAGATATAGTGGCCTTAAACAAAACACTAGAGAACCTGGATATGATAGACATCTACAGGACATTTCATCCCAAAGTGACTGAGTTTACATTTTTCTCCAGTGTACATGGATCATTCTCAAGAATTGACCATATGTTGGGCCACAAAAACAACATCAGCAAATTCAGAAAAACCGAAGTTGTACCAAGCATATTTTCTGATCATAAAGCCTTGAAACTAGAATTCAACTGCAAAAAAGAGGGAAAAAATCCTACAAAAATGTGGAAACTAAACAACATACTTTTAAAAAATGAATGGGTCAAAGAAGAAATGAGTGCAGAGATCAAAAGATATATACAGACTAATGAAAATGACAATATGACATATCAGAATTTATGGGATGCAGCAAAAGCAGTGATAAGAGGGAAGTTCATATCACTTCAGGCCTATATGAACAAACAAGAGAGAGCCCAAGTGAACCACTTAACTTCACACCTTAAGGAACTAGAAAAAGAAGAACAAAGACAACCCAAAACCAGCCTAAGAAAGGAGATAATAAAAATCAGAGCAGAAATAAATGAAATATAGAACAGAAAAACTATAGAAAAAATTAATAGAACAAGGAGCTGGTTCTTTGAAAAGATCAACAAAATTGACAAACCCTTGGCAAGACTTACCAAGGAAAAAGAGAAAGAACTCATATAAACAAAATCCAAAATGAAAGAGGAGAAATCACCACAGACACCGTAGATATACAAAGAATTATTGTAGAATACTATGAAAAACTTTATGCCACTAAATTCAACAACCTAGAAGAAATGGATAAATTCCTAGAACAATAAAACCTTCCTAGACTGAGTCAAGAAGAAGCAGAAAGCCTAAACAGGCCTATTAGTAGAGAAGAAATAGAAAAAACCATTAAAAACCTCCCCAAAAATAAAAGTCCAGGCCCTGATGGCTATAACAGCAAATTTTATCAAACCTTCAAAGAAGACTTGGTTCCTATTCTACTGAAAGTCTTCCAAAAAATTGAAGAAGAAGCAATACTTCCAAACACATTTTATGAGGCCAACATAACCCTCATACCAAAACCAGGCAAGGACTGCACAAAAAAAGAAAACTACAGACCAATATCTCTAATGAATACAGATGCTAAAATACTAAACAAAATACTAGCAAATCGAATACAACAACATATTAAAAAGATAATACATCACGATCAAGTGGGATTCATCCCAGAATCTCAAGGATGGTTCAACATACATAAAACGCTTAACGTAATCCACCATATCAACAAAACAAAGAACAAAAACCACATGATCTTATCAATACATGCAGAAAAGGCTTTCGATAAAATACAACACAATTTTATGTTTAAGACTCTCAACAAAATGGGTATAGAAGGAAAATATCTCAACATGTTAAAGGCCATATATGATAAACCATCAGCTAACATCATATTAAATGGCACTAAACTGAAGGCTTTCCCCCTTAAATCAGGAACAAGACAGGGTTGTCCACTCTCTCCACTCTTATTTAATGTGGTACTAGAGGTTCTAGCCAGAGCAATCAGACAAGACAAAGAAATAAAAGGCATCCATATCAGAAAAGAAGAAGTAAAGGTATCACTTTTTGCACATGATATGATCCTATACATCAAAAATCCCAAAGAATCCACAAAAAGACTACTAGAAACAATAAGCCAATACAGTAAGGTCGCAGGATACAAAATTAACATACAGAAGTCAATAGCCTTTCTATATGCCAACAATGAAACATTTGAGAATGAACTCAAAAGAACAATCCCCTTTACGATTGCAACAACAAAAAAATAAAATACTTAGGAATAAATATAACAAAGAATGTAAAGGACTTATATAATGAAAACTATAAACCATTGTTAAGGGAAATCGAAAAAGATATAATGAGATGGAAGAATATACCTTGTTCTTGGTTAGGAAGAATAAATATAATCAAGTTGGCCATATTACCCAAAGCAATATACAAATTTAGTGCAATTTTCATCAAACTTCCAATGACATTTTTTAAAGAAATGGAGCAAAAAATCATCAGATTTATATGGAACTATAAAAAACCCCGAATAGCCAAAGCAATCCTAAAGAAAAAGAATGAAGCAGGGGGCATTACAATACCTGACTTCAAACTCTATTATAGGGCCACGACAATCAAAACAGCATGGTATTGGCAGAAAAATAGACACTCAGACCAATGGAACAGAATAGAAAGTCCAGAAATAAAACCACATATATATATGATCAAATAGTTTTTGATAAAGGGGCCAACAACTCACAATGGAGAAAAGAAAGCCTCTTCAATAAATGGTGCTGGGAAAACTGGAAAGCCACATGCAAAAGAATGAAACTGGACTACAGTCTGTCCCCCTGTACTAAAATTAACTCAAAATGGATCAAAGATCTAAACATAAGACCTGAAACAAGTGCATAGCAGAAGACATAGGTACTAAACTCATGGACCTGGGTTTTAAAGAGCATTTTATGAATTTGACTCCAATGGCAAGAGAAGTGAAGGCAAAATTAATGAATGGGACTACATCAGACTAAGAAGTTTTTGCTTAGCAAGAGAAACTGATAACAAAATAAACAGACAGCCAACTAAATGGGAAATTATATTTTCAAACAACAGCTCAGATAAGGGCCTAATATCCAAAATATACAAAGAACTCATAAATCTCAACAACAAACAAACAAACAACCCAATAAAAAATGGGAATAGGACATGAACAGACACTTCTCCCAGAAAGAAATACAAATGGCCAACAGATATATGAAAAGATGCTCATCTTCGTTAGTTATTAGAGAAATGCAAATCAAAACTGCAATGAGATACCACCTCACACCTGTTAGATTAGCTATTATTAACAAGACAGGTAATAACAAATGTTGGAGAGGCTGTGGAGAAAAAGGAACCCTCATACACTGTTGGTGGGAATGTAAAGTAGTACAACCATTATGGAAGAAAGTATGGTGGTTCCTCAAAAAACTGAAAATAGAACTACCTTATGACCCAGCAATCTCTCTACTGGGTATATACCCCCAAAACTCAGAAACATTGATACGTAAAGACACATGCAGCCCCATGTTCATTGCAGCATTGTTCACAGTGGCCAGGACATGGAAACAACCAAAAAGCCCGTCAATAGATGACTGGATAAAGAAGATGTGGCACATATACACTATGGAATACTACTCAGCCATAAGAAATGATGACATCAGATCATTTACAGCAAAATGGTGGGATCTTGATAACATGATACGAAGTGAAATAAGTAAATCAGAAAAAACCAGGAACTGCATTATTCCATATTTAAGTGGGACATAAAAGTGAAACTAAGAGACATTGATAAGAGTGTGGTGGTTACGGGGGGAGGGGGGAGAGGGAGAGGGAATGGGGGAGGGGGATGGGCACAAAGAGAACTAGATAGAAGGTGACAGAGGACAATCTGACTTTGGGTGATGAGTATGCAACATAAGTGAACGACAAGATAACCTGAAATTGTTATCTTTGAATATATGTATCCTGATTTATTGATGTCGCCCCATTAAAAATAAAATTATTAAAAAAAGGTATTAAACACTTAATATGAGACATCATGATTAGTTACTTAATCTATTTTAATCTTTACATAACTGTATATGTCCTATCTTCTTTTTTAAAATGAGTAAACTGAGGCTCAGAGACAGATGACATGACTTGCCTAGGATCTCAGGGCTAGTTAGGCGTAGAGTTGGGAATAAAACTCTGACTTGGCATTTTCTAAAGCCCACCTTGAAATCTCCATACTGGCGGTCCTCAACCCAAGCTGTACATTATATTGTATTCTCATGAGAAACTTTTTAAAAGTCTTGCTGCTCATGGCATGCACACAAAGATTACAATGTGATTGTTCTGGAGTGTGGCTTAGGTGTTACTCGTTTTTAACAAGTCTTCCAGGATATCTAATATATAGTTAGATAAGAAGAAGTCCTGCTTGGCCAGGTGGTGGTGCACTGGGTGGAACATCAGCCTGAAACACAGAGGAACCAAGTTCAAAACTGCGAGGTCACTGGCTAGAGCGCGAGTTCATCCTGCTTGAACGCAGACTCTCCAGCCTGAGTGCGGGAGCTCTGGCTTGAGTGTGGGATTGTGGACATGAACCCCTGGTCGATGTCTTGAGCCCAGAGGTTGCTGGCTTGAAGTCCAAGGTCTCTGACTTGAGCCCAAGGTCACTGTCTTGAGCAAGGGGTCACTCGCTCTGCTGTACCCCTCCTTTCCCTGTCAAGGCACATGTGAGAAAGCAATCAATGAACATCAAAGGTGCCACAACAAAGAATTGATGCTTCTTGTCTCTCTCCCTTCCAATCTCTCTGTCCCTTTCTCTGTCTCTGTCTCTGTCTCTCACTAAAATAAAATAAATAAAATAAAATAAAATAAAATAAGAAAGCAGTCCTTGTGGCCAGCTCCCTTGCCCTTTGATGAAAAGTCCAGTAGCTCACCAGACCCCAGCTCTTTGCCGGGGGTCTAGATTATAAGTAGTGTGCCCTTGGTTAGTATTTTCAGTTACCAATAAAGATACTGTATGTTTTCATCTCTCATGTCAAACATTAATTTCCCTGACAAATTTTAGTACAAATAATAAGGTCAAAAGGAAACCTATTAATCTCTAGCTGTTGGATTTCCTGACAGTACTGCTCTAAAGATGACCCAGCGTCAGAACAGACCGTTGACCTCGGCACTACAAGACATAGTTTGAGGTAGAAAGAGGGTGCTGAGACTACAGTTTTTTATTTGCATTTTACTGAGATTTTTATGAAGTTCCAGGTTTAAGCAGTCATATGAAAAAAGACTACTAGATCAATTCAGCTGGAAAGGTTTTCACTGAAATGAGAGTCAGAGGGAATAAAATGAAGGGAAGCATCTGCTGGGGCACGGAACAGCTGGTGGGTTGAATTTTGCCAGAAGAGCAGAACCTGCAGTTAATAAGCTCTGCCCTCACCAACAGATGTCACTGCAGGCAAGAACTAACTGATGAGGCTATCATGCTGTGGGCAATGGAACGAGAGCAAGGAGCCAAAATTTACTAATGCAAAAATATCAGTGTTAATGTGGTTTTTTTTCTTTATGCACACACTCATGTGTGTGTGTATATAAGTATGCATGTAATTATACCAAGTTTTACTGGTTATCTTTTATTTGCCACTTCTCCCAACATTCTACTGTTTTCCCTTGAGGTATTGCGGAAGAGCCTAACTTTGGTATAAGAGAATGCTAGCAGGTAAAGGATGCTAGGGTTCTAGCTAACTTGGACTTACTATGGGATCCATGTTTTGGGTTTTTATCTTCTATATTGATCATTATCAGTGATGTGAATTTTTATAGGTGAAAAAATTTATACTATCTCAAAAACATTAGCACTGTAACATGTTTTCACCCATGATGTTGTAACTTCATGACTTTTGACCTTTCTGTTACATACTGAACAATACAACATTGTACAATACTATACTGAGGGTCTGACATTTGAGAAATGCATGCATGTTTATCATAACATTCATACAACACCATCCCTTATGGATGCTTACTATATACATTCATATATGTTTTATTGAATAAGACCTATTTGAGGGAAAGAGCAGAGCCTTAGCCATCTTTCAATTGGCCACAGAGTCTTGTCGGGTGTTGAAAATTTAAGATTTAGTGTTTGGGAGGTTTTCTCAACCACATATAGCAGTAGAATCTAGAGAACACCAAACTTAATTGACTTCAAACAAAAGGAAGCAAATACACATGACTCAGCAGAGCAGAAGAGGTGTTACTGTGTGGCTATCACTTCATGCACTCCTGAATTGAATTTCTTCTGGGAATAGGTAACCCACAACAAATTCAACCAGTTCTCTCTTTGGAAATGATAGCACATGTCAGGTGAGGATGAAATAGATAATTTCAGGACATTTAGAAAAATATATTTGCACTGCATGTAAAATTTTCCATAGAGAGGAAGCTCATACCATGTGAAAGCCTACTTTTAAAACTTTCAGAAATCTGAGTTGGTGTGGTGAAAACACAATATAATATACAGATGATGTATTATAGAATTGTGCACCTGAAACCTACACAATTTTATTAACCCATGTCACATCAATAAATTCAATAAAAAATTAAAATAACAAAAATGACAAAAATAAGTAATATAAAACTTCCAGAAAGTCAAAGTCCTGAATGCACAATTTGGGCCAAGAAAGGCTGAGACAACAAGAGAGGGAAGAGGGAAAAGTGCCAGCTTGACATGAAAATTCACCCCTAAATGGGGAGAGGTCTGCTTTTGAGACTTGTAAGCAGTGAGGCGGCTTTCGCTCGTTCTGGGAATCCTGTGTGGAAAAGGGACTGAAACAGAAAAGAGAGTGAGCCAAGAATGAGACTTAAAGAAAATGAAAGTAAGAAAAGGAAATGAAGATGAGACTGGTCTGACAGCATGGAACCAAACCTTGTGCAACAATATCTGTACTAGTTGGACCTGACAACCATGAGAGAACAGGAAGTATCCCAGGGCTGAGGAGTGGGAGGGCTGCTGCTGCAGAGGCACACGTGGCAGGGAGGTGTCATCCCAGAGGAGGGGCCATTGTCCTGCTTCCTGACAGTCCCCAACCTATTCCAGGAGGACTTATGCCTGGTAAAACCACAAAGGTCTGTGGATATGAATCATACCTAGAAAAGATTTTATTTCTTCATCTCTCAAGATATGAACTAATTATTTCTGAAAGAATGAATTTCTTGAAATTCAAACCCTTTGGTTTCATAGCAGCAATAAAATGTTGAAAAGTACTTCTCAAAGACTCCAGATCTGATTAGAAACCAGTTACAAACAAACAAATCTTTGGTCTCTCTCTCCCTTATCTACTATTTTTCAGCAAAAGCAACAATATAAACTATCTGTTGCAAGTTGTGAAGTGCCTAAAGAAAACAGTCCCGCATTAGAGTTATCAAACACTTGAAACATCTACTAAAAAGTAATATTTGTTCCTTTTGGTAAGCAGAAGACAAATGACCTCGTATCAAAGTAATCTGTTTAAGGGCTGAGTGGTACAAGCTAGAGTGCCCTTGCCACTTAGGAGACTTTTGTCCATCACAACAGGGATATTCAACTTTGTTTTCACAAATTTTCTAAGAAACAAACAAACAAATAATGTTCATTTGCCTCAGAATGCCTACTCTGACAGAAAACATTCTACAGATGATTCTGAAATAATGCTACTCTGACAATTATTGGGAGTGACATTAAAGGGACATTACTAGGCTAATTCAATCTCTACTTGTATCTGGTATTCAGTGAAGATAACTCATCATTGTGTTATAAAGCCAGATGTTTTAGCCTGACCTGTGGTGGCGCAGTGGGATAAAGCGTCGACCTGAAAGTGCTGAGGTCGCCGGTTCGAAACACTGGGCTTGCCTGGTCAAGGCACATATGGGAATTGATGCTTCCAGCTCCTTCCCCCATCTCTCTCTTTGTCTCTCCCTCTCCTCTCTAAAAAAATGAATGAATGAATGAATTAATGAATAAATAAATAAATAAATAAATAAAGTCAGGTGTTTTAATAGTACTCACAGGGCATTGGGGCATAGTGGCGTTTTCTTACCACATACAGCACACATCTGTAACTTCAGAGATATGCTGAAAAATACTTTCCAGAGCTTTAGAAGCTTCAGTGTCTGAATGTGCAAACGTACAAGGGTACACACAGACAGTTGACTAAAGTAATGATAATCCCAAAGTCACAGATAAAATTCCATTCATCTATTGCTGTTTAGTGCGGTCAAATTATTTTCAAGCTGTCACACTATTTTTGAGGAAGAAGAACAGTAGGGAATTCACACAGAAATAAGAGATGGTGGTGATGGTCAAAATACTGGAGATGAGAAAGTGAATAAACTAAAAAGGAGTAATTGATTTACAATACATTTATTTGTGTAAAACTGGGAGGGATAACATCATATTTCAATGGATGAGTTAAGAGATTACTGAACTGTATAAATCTCATATATTTGGATCCCGGGAAGCTCACTATAAGCAAGAAGAGGTCAAAGGCCTTAACGAAATGAACTAATAACTGAAATGCCATAGCATCATGTAATTAAACAATGACTATCAGTCATGCAATAAACACAAATATACCCTTAAGCAAGTTATGCAGTTGTATCCTGCCCCTTTTCTTTTAATTCCTTCTGAATTAGGGCCTGGTAGTACTGATGCACATAATAGACCACTATATAATTTTGCCAGCTTTAGAGAGAGAACCATCAATGACATAGATATTAAAGTGTAAGTAGAAAAGAACAAGCAAACCAAACAAAAACTATAAACGTTGGAGTGTCTAGACCTGGGTTTGAGTCGCTGCTTTACTCCTTCCTGACTTTGTAAGCTGGGGCGAGTCGCTTGTGTTCTCTCTAATGTGGAGATGAGAATATTTAACTCTGAATAGTTATAAGAAATGAATAAAACTATACATATATATGTATGTATGTGTTTGCTATATAAGATCTTTATAAATTTTTCATAATATTAACTAAAGTATCTGTATCTGTTGGTCAAATAAGTTTGTAAATATGATATATATGTTTTCTCACTTATAGTTTGCATTGTGTGTGGTAGAAAGGTTGTTAGCAGGCAGGGTCATTATAGCCTAAGGCAGGGGAACTTTTTGGCTGAGAGAGCCATGAATGCCACATATTTTAAAATGTAATTCTGTGAGAGCCATACAACGACCTGTGTACCTTACGCATTATCAATACAAATTTGGTGTTGTCCCGGAAGACAGCTGTGATTGGCTCCAGCCACCCACAACCATGAACATGAGCGATAGGAAATGAATGGATTGTAATACATGACAATGTTTTTTACTTTTAAAGTTATTATTTTTTTGTTAAAGATTTGTCTGCAAGCCAGATGCAGCCATCAAAAGAGCCACATCTGGCTAGCGAGCCATAGGTTCCCGACCCCTGACCTAAGGCTTAGTTTTAAGCCTCAGATAAGTGATTTGTATCAGAGATTTCCTTGTTTGTATATTGGATTAAAGGTTTTGATTTCTACACTATAAAAGGGGGCAGAGGAGCCCATGCTGGAGGAGAGCAGAGAAAGGCCACATGGAGGAGAGGAGAAGCTGCCTAGATGGCGGAGTGCTGAAGGAGAAGCCAGTTTGTGCAGAGAGAAGGAGATGGGGAACAGAGAGAGGTGAATAAGGCTGATGACGTAGAAATCTTTGATTCTAAGAAACTTGGGTAAGTCAGTAGCTTTGTGAGCACTGAATGAGTGGGTTTTGGAGCCCAGTGTGTGTTTTTACTTGCCTGCCAGGTGCAAGCTAGGATTAAAAGTAATAGCCCACCAGTTCTTGTCTTCATATTTTCATTACCGTCTGTTCGAATCAAATGCGAACCTGCATGGGCCAGGTGGCTGTGATGATGGCCGTGGCTACTGGCTTTACAGTATCCTTTATTTACTTTTAAAATGAGTTATTAGAATATAACCAAGTAAACGACTTGGAGATTTGGCTGCCTTCCGTGACAGGAAAAGCCAACATTCTGATACAGGTGCTGGTGAAAAGGAAAGAAGTTGTTTCAAGTTCTGGCCACCTGAGAAGATGGGCAACTCCCATCCTCAAAAACCCATCTCAACACCTCAGACACCTTAGCCAGGGGATTGGAGGAATTGGGAGGGGGACAACTCCTAGAGGGAGGGTGGATGTGCAGTTTCTTTCAAGAAAGGGACTTTATTTTTTCTTTTAAGAAAGGGACTTTATTTTTATGTCTGGCTAGACTTCCGTGGTCTTCTTGGCCTTGTAACCAGAACTGAAGTTAACAAGTAACTCATAAACTAGAGTTATTGTTCTTTACACATTCCTGTAGTCAAGTTGTCCTCTTGGTCTTGTCCAGTAATTGAAACTGCAACCCTCAGCGTGCTGGGAGTGAGGGGAGGGGACTGAGGTGGAGTCATGTAGTTTATGCTTACATCCATTTTTCTCACATTGATGTCATTCCTTAATGTGCATCAGCCGGAGGGCAACAAGCCATTTAACTGTAATGAGAAAGAACATAGCCAGAGGGGAAAACATAGTGATAATTAGATATATACTTCTGTTTTGTTACAGAACACATAAATTTGATTCTTAAATTGATTTGATTATTAAGTTCATTATTACGATTAACATGGGTGGCCTTAATAAATGATTTTATATAAATTATTTTATAAGCTTATTTTGTTAATATATTTTTATTTTAATTCTATTCTATGGTCAGTCAGATTAATATAAGTAGTATAGTATTTCCTTTCTATATTATATGGAGCAAATTTAAATTCTCTAACATAGAGTATTGATCTGTTTTAGTTTTGTTTTTATTTCAGAGATCTTGTAAGAATTCAGCTCTTCTCTTGTCTGCATTGTATTGAATGACTTCTATAGCTGATTTTTAATGAGAGTCAGTGATACAAAGACAGGTTTGAACACCACTGACTTATTGTATACCTAGAATGTGTTGGTTATGAAAAGTTGTAGGAGACACAAATATGTTTAAAACTCAGTTCATTTATCTAGGAAGCATAATAGAAAGAAAGACATAATAAACAAAATAATAATAATAATAATAATAATAATAGTAACACTTCTATATTAAGATAGATGCATAAAATTTTGTGAAAACTCAGAACAAAATCTAACTAATTTTTGTGTTGTAGAAGAGGAAACATTAAATACACTGTAAATATTAAATAATAGGTAAGGAAGAATTTTTAAAGCAGGTTTTGGGAAAGGGAGTATCTTCCAAACATAAAATGTATCTGGGAGGTATGGAGCCAGGCAAACTGATAACCGATTCAAGTAGTATGAAATAGTAAAGCATACTAGAGAGGGGTGTCTGTGTGTGTATAACAGCATAACGCACATTAATAGTTTATGATGAATGACACAGTCATAGAGAAAACTGTCTACAGGATGGTTAATGAATTCAACTGGGGAAAGAGTAGAACAGAAAGTCATTTAAGAAGCTGTTAAAATAGCCTAGGTAATATCTGATTAAGTACTAACCTGAAATACAGCAATGAAAACAATGATGAGAAAGCAGATTTAAGGGATATTAGAAATGGTGTGACCTATTTAGAAACTTTATAGACCACGAGCCCATATAGGTCTGGCAAAGCTCTGATACACACCTGGTCAAAGAGAAGGAATCTTTCAGAAATAATATATTAGACTGCATATTATAAGAAATGTATTTAAATTCTGCAGATTCTACCTGAGACTGACTCATAATACCCTAATAACCAATGCTGAGATTTAAAGATCTACAATACAGTCAGAGATATCCAATTAATGAAAGAATCAACATGCATAATTTTGGAGAGAAAAATATATATGCTATTATTACATATTGAATAATTTACAGTCCTATAGTTATCTGGAGCTTACAGTTAAAAAGTTCCTGTTCAGGCCCAATTCACCTTAATTTTATTTGCAAATCAGGAAAGTCAAAGTTTCTCTCAGAAGGCCATGAAACAAAGTACAAAAGAAAAATATGAGGTTAAAAATAAAGCCATTCTAAGTCAATTAGCTGGTTCAAAATAAGGGAAAGCAAGAAATGTCATTAGAGAACGATTGAATCGTGCAGCCTCTTTCATCACAGGTAGAATACCAGCTTTGGAAAGTGTTTCTGCCTTCCTATAAACTTTAAGGCAGTTCTATTTGAATATAGTCTTCTTATGATTGAAATGAGAACTTTGAGACATCTACTACTTTAACTTAATTCATTAATAATCTCTAAGTACAGTAAATTTGAAATATTTAGAGGCATAATTTTGGTCTTTCAGGTCATATGAATAGATGAGACTGTCCAGGAAGATGGTATTGAAAGAATTGATGGCTTAAAACCCTGAAGAAAAGCAGTTATTTGCTAGTGATACAAAAATACACTGCAAATGACCATTCCAAAATGAAGAAAGAAAGCAGAGAGGCTAAGATCTTAGGTAATAGTAGTAAAAAGTGCTTGGAATTAATGCTTTCACTGGACAGATAAAAATTAAATCAAAGGTGGTACTCTGCATATGAGAAGCTGTTATCAAATTAAAGAATTTCAGAAGTTTTGAAGTACTAGCTAAGCATTACCCTATTAAATACTCCCCCTTCCCCACATTCTGCACATTCTAGGATTAAGAGTCCTCCAAAGGATTACTTTTATATTTAATTCATGAATTTTCAATTATAATTTACATTAAATATTATTTTATATTAGTTTCAGGTGTATAGCATGGTAGTTAGACAACCATGTAATATATAAAGTGTCCCCACGATATTTTCAGTTCCACCAGGTGCCACGAATATTATTGCAATGTTACTGACTGTTTGCCCCATGCTGTACTTTACTACCCTGTGAGTGTTTGTAACGACCAATTTGTACTCTTTATTCCTTCACCTTTTTTACCTATCTCCCAACCCCCCACCCCTCTGGCAACCATCGGTTTGTTCCTTATATCGATGAGTCCATTTTGGTTTTGTTTATTCATTTATTTTGTTCTTTAGATTTCACATGTAAGTAAAACCATATGATATTTGTCTTTCTCTGTCTGACTTACTTCCCTTAGCATTATACTCTCTAGGTTCATACATGTTGTCACAAATGACAAGATTTTATTCTTTTGTTATGGATGAATAATATTCCATTGTATGTATGTACCACCCATTTTTTTTCACCACATGTCTATTGATGGACACTTGGGTTGCTTCCATATCTTGGTTATTGTAAATAATGCTGCAATGAACATAGGGGTGCATATAGTCTTTTCAAACTAGTGTTTTGGGTTACTTTGCATAGAAGTTGAATTGTTGGTACCTAAGGCAGTTCCATTTTTAATTTTTTGAGAAGTCCCCGTACTGGTTTCTACAGTGGCTGTACCAATCTGCATTCCCACCAACAGTGCATGAGGATTCTCTTTTCTTAACATCGTCATCAACAATTGTTGTTTGTTGATTTATTGACAATAGCCATTCTAACAGCTTTTAGGTGATATCTCACTGATTTTAATTTGCATTTCTCTGATGATTAGTTAGCATTAAGTATCATTTCATATGTCCATTGGCCATCTGTATGTCCCCTTTGGAGAAGTGTTTATTTAGGTCCTTAGCTCATTTTTTAGTTGAATTGTTTATTTTTGTTTGAGGGTTTTGTGTGTTTTTTTTGGTGTTAGGTTGTATAAGTTTTTTATAAATTTTGGATATTAACTCCTATGGAATATATCATTGGCAAATATCTTTTCCCCTTCAGTAGGTTTTCTTTGCATTTTGTTAATGGTTTACTTTCCTGTGCAAAATCTTTTAATTTGGTTTAGTCCAATTATTTACTTATTTTTTGTTTCCCTTGTTAAAAGATATATATATATGTGTGTGTGTGTGTGTGTGTGTGTGTGTGTATATGTGTGTGTGTATATATATGTGTGTGTGTGTATGTGTGTGTGTGTGTGTGTGTGTGTATATATATATATATATATATATATATATATATATATATTGCTAAAAGATTGTCAGAAATGTTACTGTCTGTTTTCTCCTAGCAGTTTTATGGTTTCAAGTCTTACATTTAAGTCATTAATACATTTTGAGTTTATTTTTATATGGTATAAAAAGGTGATCAAGATTCATTTTTTTAGCGTGTATCTGTCCAATTTTTCCAACTCCATTTATTGAATAGACTGTTTTTATTTACCTCATTATATGTTCTTTCCTTCTTTTTCAAGTATTAATTGACCATATAAGCGGGGATTTATTTCTGGGCTCTCTATTTATTTCTTTGATCTATATACTGTTTTTATGTCAGTACCATGATGTTTTTATTACTGTTGTCTTGTAATATAGTTTGATAACAGGTAGCATAATCAGAACCTCATTTCTTTAAATAAGGTGAGGCAATCTTGTTTGTATTAAAGATTCCTCAAGTGATTAAGTATCATATTCTCTCTTGACTTATATCAACAACTACTTGAAGTTCTATAGTGTTAAGCCATTTGCCAAAAGACATCTATATAATTTAGAGTGAGTAGTTTACCCAAAAGCATAGCAGTACAATTTTCTGTAACCCATTATTATATAAGCACAAGTAAACTATTGTTCTTAGTATATAGAGAACAAAGGGCTATAGGAAAATATTGGGGAGGGAAGATCTCTAGGATCCAGAGCTTGGAGACCACATGTTAAGCCTATAGGATAGCTTTGGGGAGCTGCATAAGGTCCTGGAGACTACTCTAAATTCCAGAAGACTACTCTAAATATGTAAGAGCCTGTATACTGGTCATGAGAAGTGTTGGAGAAAAAAGGCAGACCTTGACAGTAGAGAGATAGGGATCATGAAAAAAATATCAAAAACAAAAACTCAACACTTGCCTTATTTATTAATAAGCCTAGAAATTGCCCTGGGATAAATGGATTTTTATATATTCACCTCTTAATTTAAACTTTAGATGGCTGAAATTATTCATCAACATTAACTTCATAAGAATATATAGTGTACAGTATTGTTAACTATAGTCAGCATGCAATGCAAATTATATCTCCAGAATTTATAAATCTTACAACTGGAAATTTGTACCCTTTGACCAACATCTCCCCATTTCTCCTAGCCCCCAGCCTCTGGCAACCACTCTTCTACTCTCTGTTTCAATGAGTTAGAGTTTTAGTTTCCACATATAAGTGATATCATACAGTACTTGTCTTTCTCTGCTTGTTTCTTTCATTTAGCATAATGCCCTCAAGGTTCATCCATGTTGTTATAAATGACAAAATTTCCTTCCTTCTCATGACTACATAATATTGTGTTTTGTACATATATATACACACACATATATCTATATGCAAATGTATATATACACACATGTATACATACATATATATATACATACATACATGTAAATATAGATATATTACATCTTTACCCATTCATCTTTAGAGGAACACTGGGTTTGTTTCCATATCTTGGCTATTGTGAATAAAACTGCAATGAATATGGGAGTACAGATATCTCTTTAAAATCCTGATTTTATTTCCTTTGGATATATGTATATCCACAAGTGGGATTGCTGGGGCATGTGGTCTTTCTATTTTTTACTAGATTTTAAATGTTCTCATTAAGAATTAATTATGTGAGGTGTGAAGATGTTAACTGACCCTATTGTGGAAATCATTTTGCAATATAGATACTTGTATATCAAGGCATCACATTGTACTCTTACTTTAACCTTACACATTGATACATGTCAATTATATCCTAATAATCTGGAGAAAATGGTCATATGGCAAGATGGAAAATTGTAGTAATTATTCAGTCACATCCAAATAATTTGCTGTAGAAAAAAAATTTTGAACGAAAACACCATCACTTTATTTTTAGTCCTTCCTTGTTTAAAAAGCTTTTTGTTGCTCTTCAGTAATATACAATATACTATCTTATGATGGGCTTCTCAAATTTTTAAATTTTAATTTGCTAATAATATATTTTTCTTGGACACTAGAAAGTGTAAGGAAACAACTAGAAGTCCACCAGAATGATAAGATTTAGCACTGTTGTAAAGTGAAATAAAAAATATAGATAATAGCATTTCTGTTTAATAATAGTGACCACTTATAAAAATGAAAAAGGTTCAATTTGTAATAGAAAAATGATACATATTTTAACAGCTTATACATATATAGTATTATGGCTTAATATTAATATTACTGAGAAGTTTTGGGATTTATATAAAGAACACTAAAAAATTAATAAGAGACATAATATAAACCTGAATAAATACAGACACCTGACATATTTTTGTTTGAAAGGAAGACAAATACTTTTAAGGGTATAATTATTCTTATATTAATTAGATTAGTGTATTTCAAAGAAAAACCCAAACTTATTCTTAAATATTGGTAATGTATAGGTATTTTCTCTGAAGTTCTTTTGTGAGGAGAATAAGGAGAAGGAAATTCCAAATTTATGAATTGCAAGTTTTAAGATAAGGATGTTAGAGTAAATATTTTTACTTGCTAGTTAATATGGACTGCAAAAATATTTTAGTTCCTAGTGTTACAGTGAAAGTTTTCACATCTTAACAAACATTAAAATTATATATATACAAATATATCGATTTTGTATGGCAATCTGAGATGTTGACATGGTTCTTCATGACCAAAAACAACTACCAGGTCTCTTGAGGGTTGAAGGAATCAGTATCTTGGCATACCTGTAACCCACGTTCTGCACAAGCGGATGTACTTTACACATCAGGTAAACAACTCTGGCTAATGCAGTGGATTACCCTGGATTTTTTATGAAAATGACATATACTATGATTAATTATTGTAGGGAAAACAGAAAGAACTATTGCAGTTATAGCTCATATTCTTCATTTATCATTCTGATCATTATTTTCTACAGCCTGAAGAAATGAGACAAAATGTAATCAATGGAAGAGGGAGAAAACCAAAAGAGTTATGAGTTATCTGTGTCATTCTCTTGATATTTTAATTTTTTTTCAAAAAGCATTTGTTATGTATGTATGTACTTTTCTCATTCTCTCAATAGTAATAAACTTCTTCAGTACTAGATTTCTTTCTGAGATAATTTGATATCCATTACATAAACTGTATGCTTAATAAATAATTTTAAGATGAAGGAAGGTCAGATGAAAGAGAAAGGGAGACAGAAAAGGTGAAAAGGATTAGTAAAGAGTAAAAGGAGACCAAGAGAAAGGAAAAGGAAGGAGGATAATTGGTCTAGTACTTTTACGTATGCTGACTTAAAAAATAAATTACAGTGCCTGACCAGGCAGTGGCACAGTGGATAGAGCATTGGACTGGGATGCGGAGGACCCAGGTTCAAGACCCTGAAGTCGCCATCTTGAGCACGGGCTCATCTGGTTTGAGCAAAGCTCACCAGCTTGGACCCAAGGTCGCTGGCTTGAGCAAGGGGTCACTCGGTCTGCTGAAGACCTGTGGTCAAGGCACATATGAGAAAGCAATCAATGAACAACTAAGGTGTCGCAACAAAAAACTGATGAATGATGCTTCTCATCTCTTTCTGTTCCTGTTTGTCTGTCCCTATCTATCCCTCTCTCTGACTCTCTCTTTCTCTGTCTCTGTAAAAAAGAAAAAAAATTACAAATTAAGATTCACCAACGGGAGCCACGAATCCTATTTATTCAGATATCTCCTCTTATTTTGCAGACTGCAAGTCACATGATAACACAGTAGTTATTAGATGAAAGAAGGAATAGATACATAATAGCTGTCTGTTTTGTGAAATGTAAGCCTACTTCCTAGACAGAAATATAGACTGAGAAATAGATAAGTTCACACTACTTTGCAGCCTGCTGTAAGTTATTGGTGAAACAGCCAGGTTCAATACTTCTTCAAATCAATGGCTACATTATGAATAAGTCCTTACATTTTCTACAGTGAAGTTGTCACAGTAGTTTTGTATCAATTTTCTGTTACTTAGTTCCTGCAGCTAATCCATATAAGCCAATGTCAGTTTGATTTAAAATGAGCTGATAGATACCACACCACAGGCTTTCACATATAAGAAGAAATGGAAGGCAACACTTTGTCCTTGAGTGATAATGATATTTATAAGGGAAACCTGAGTATATTATATCTCTGTGGATTAGTTTTTTGTTTGTTTGTTTGTTCCCTTCAATCTCTTCCTGAGTTGCACCTCAGGTGAGGTTGTAAAGAGGAGAAATTTTACATAGGCACTTTCTCTACTTACAAAAATTATAAATTTTTACTTCTTTCCAACTATTTACTTCCCTTTAATATAATGTAAATATGTCCATGTAATTCTAAGTGGTGATTAATTTAGATATATTTATTAATAATTAATTTTCTTAGTGTTCTTATAACAAAATTGTAAATTATTTTATAAAGCTAATGTGGAGTTCAATATATTTTAAAATTATCTGCCTCAATCGGAATATTAAAAAGTTATATTTTGTATTGAGTATATTTGTCATATTTAAAAAGTTGTGCAGCTTTTGTAACTATTGAAAGATTTGTCTCCCTGTCCGGTTGGCTCAGTGGTAGAGCGTCGGCCGTGCATGCAGAAGTCCCCGGTTCGATTCCCGGCCAGGGCACACAGGAGAAGCGCCCATCTGCTTCTCCACCCCTCCCCCTCTCCTTCCTCTCTGTCTCTCTCTTCCCCTCCCGGGGGAGATGGCCTGGGCGCTGGAGATGGCTCTTTGGCCTCTGCCCCAGGCGCTAGAGTGGCTCTGGTCGCAACAAAGTGATGCCCCGGAGGGGCAGAGCATCGCCCCCTGGAGGGCAGAGCGTGGCACCCTGGTGGGCATGCCGGGTGGTTCCTGGTCGGGTGCATGCGGGAGTCTGTCTGACAGTCTCTCCCCGTTTCCAGCTTCAGAAAAATACAAAAGAAAAGAAAGAAAGAAAGAAAGATTTGTCAAAGTACTGAAAACAATCAAATCATTATAATTATTATTTACCATAATCACAAGTCATCATCAGCTGTTTTTTTCAGACCAAATATTTAATGCCCAGCATGATATTGAGTAGTGCTGATGACAAGATTAAAACTACTGCTCAAGATTTACAAGTAAAAGAAACTGCAAATTGAGTCTGATAATGTATACCTGTAGTAACAAATGTTGAGAAGGTACTTAAGGCACTGACCAGGTGTTTCAGTTAGAGCCTAGTCCCGACATGCCAAGTTGTGGGTTCGACCTCCAATAGGAACAACCAGTGATGGCATGGGTAAGTGGAACAACAAGCTGATGTTTCTCTCTCTCTAAAATCAATAAATTAAAAAAATAAAAATATATTTAATGTGATTCTTGGATAAGAAGATCTTTATCTTTGTTGAGTCTTATACTAATGTGTTTCAAATGTTGCAATAGTACTTCTTTAATATAATCATGGACTTGAGGTGTTTAAAAGGTACAAATCAACTTATACATTTGGCTAGCAGAGATATAGATATGCATATGACAAACTCCCTGGGTTTTGGAGAAGCGTATTAATATTACAGTATTTGTTATGTAATTATGAGTATATGGCTCATCTTTCAGTAGTTAACCCTTAACAATATCTTCTTCTTCTGTTTTGAAATGTGACATGAAAACATAATCATGACTAAACAGGTCTCAATTTAGAGACCTCTGATCAGGAAGCTTGGTTTTATGAACTCAGCAAAAATGACTCATATCTGGTTTTCTGGCATCATCTAAATCAACATCCCTAGTATAACTGCAGTCCTTCAAGGTGCCTATACCACCTGTGTATGCCAGGTATCTTCACTGTGTATTGAATTAGGAGGTATCTACTTCAACACAGCTAAAACTTTTGTACCAAATTTGGGGTGGGGATGCTTTCAGAAACATGCTTCTATATTTAGGAAATAATCTAGAAAGATACACAGATGTAAGGCAAATAACTGTCAGTTTTGAAAAAATGTTATATAGGCTCATTTTAAGAATTGAGGCTATAAATTTTGCAAGAAATACTATAATAAGCATCAGTAGCAACCATCAACATGTCAATAAGTAATAAGCTCGTGTTTGAGAAGCCTTTGTATATGATGATGCTATTGATCCACCATCAGCAGGGCTTGTGCTTGGAGCTGTTTGGTCTGAAAGGGAAGATGGATCTGAGCTGATCTCCCTACACTGTATCATGAACAAAAGCTTGCAGTTGGAAAACAGATTTTTCTCTGATTGAATCTGTCTGCTGAAACTGACCTGTTTCAAACCATACTGGCCCTGATCTGCCTGAATCTACTTCTGCTCTGATAGGTAACACTGTGAAGTATGTTCACCATTGTAGATTGTATATCCTGGCTAGAATATAGTTTATGTTGTGGAAATTATTTGTTATTCCAAGGCAAGGCATTCAGTCCTATTGGTGGAACGATTCCCATTGAGACCGCTTAAATAGTGGTGTTCATTCAGTTTCTGGCTTTTATCTGCTCCACTGTGTGGGCTGACTATACCATTGTGCCCCAGGAACAGTGAGCACAGTGCTATCAAAAGGTTTGTGTGTTTAATATGGTAATGTAACAACTTTAGGAGGTGGAGTTACCCAGACTTGGTTCTGAATCCCAGTATCATACCATGCTGTCTTGAACAAATTTGTGAAATCCTCTGGGCCTGAGTTTTTATCATTTCTAAAAGAAGAATACAAACACAAAAAAAGAGTTCAGATGACAAACTATAGAAATGATCCCTGAAAGTATAGTCTGAAGAGTTCAGATAAAATAAGAATACTAGCATTTATTTCACAAGGTTGTTGGGAAGGTTAACTGATCATCTGAATTAGAGTAAGCACCTGTTCATGTATTGATTCATGAACAATATTAATTGAATGTCTTCTCTTTTTCAAGCACCATGTGAGAGGTGGGGTTATTACAGTGGACAGTGCAAACAATCATTGCTGTCTTCTGAAACTTACCTTCTAGGTTCTATTCCCTGGTACTCAGTCCCTTCTTATTTATTTTCTCTCCACTAGCATTCAGTGTTGGTCATCTGTGTGACAACAATGATAACATTATTCAGAATATCTCCTTCACAATATAAACCAAGATATGCATAGCAGATGATTTGATAAAATATTTCCTCTAGCTAATATGGTTTTGATACTAAATAACTCTCGCCTCTAACATTATGCCTGGATTTGTTACTTTTCTACATATATTTCTGCAATCTTGTCCACATAGTCTAATATCTTGGCATTTGTGAATTTCATGAAAGACTTTTTATGTTAAAATTATTACAAACAAATTTTTAAATTATGAAATACTAACTAGAATGTGATGCATTTTTCTCTTTGCCTTGCAAATGAGTTCATATCATAAAAGGTGATTCTAACTTTGGTGATGTGAAACTTAAAGAATAATGTCCTGGATGCTTTTACATATCTGTTCTGCTAATCTTCACAGCAACTCTATGTGGTAGATATTATTAACTTGAGATGTTACAGATGAGAAAAATGAGGCACAGAGTTTAGGTGATTTCCTTCAGTCGCAGTCCAGTGAATGTAAGTACAGAACTCACACACAGGTGTGTGGACTTGCAGAGGTCGTGTTCTTCTCCAGGAGGGAAGCTTTAGGAAAAACAGCAATGCAGACATGCAGCCAGCTCTTAGATTCCATACTCCATGCACATACCCACAACTTTTAAAGATAATCTTGCATAGAAATGAAACTGGATGAGGGTTGTTATTCTCTGTTCAAGGTAGCTTCGGCCGCTTTGCAACTCCCAGCCCATTCTTACATAAGTCTATGTAGACTTCCTCCAAAGTCTTGATTTGGGCTTTTTCTTCATACCCCCTCTTTTCAGTATAGCACTCTTGTACTAACTATGCCCTTGTGTATTAGCTTCCTATTGGCTGCCATAGCAAATTCACACAAGTTTAGTGGCTTAAAACAACACACATTTATTAGTTTGTAATTCTGGACATCAGAATTGGAATTGGAATTCTGAACATCGAAAGTCTAATACAGTCTAATTGGGCTAAAAAATTGAAGTGTAGGCAGCACTGGATCCCTTCTGGAGGTTTGAGGGGGAAATCTTTTCTTTGCCTTTTCAGCTTCGGGAGGCTTCCAGCATTCTTTGACTCATGGTTTTATCCTTCATCCTCAAAACCACCAATGCAGCATACTAGCATACTACCATTTTTCTCCCTGACTCTGACCCTCCTGAATCCCTCTTTTAAAGACTCATGTGATTACATGGGCCCACTTGGATAAACCAAGATAATCTCTCCATCTCAAAATCCCTGACTTAGTCATGCTGAAAAGTTCCTTTGGCTGTAGAAGGGAACCTATTCACAGATTCTGGGATAGGTGGTTGATATCTTTGGGATCACACCTGGCCTGCCAGACCCAGTGTTCCTGAATGATTTCATCTGATATTTGCTTAATCTGTGACATGATTGTTCTTCTCTTAAGCCAAACTTGTTGGACATGCAGTGGTCTTCAGTGACTCCAGCAACTTCATCATTTCCAACCCCTGCATCTCCAGATAATCCTGCTGGCTGGAACCTTTTGTAATTCAGACGCTTCTGGTTCAAAACTCCAGGGGTTATATTAAAAATTCTTTTACTCTATTGAAGAGTGTTCATTTTATAGGCCAAATCTATGAAATCCTTTATTAGTCTCTTTCCCAGCTTTACATAGAATAAGTCTTATACATGTTATTTAGCTCATTACATTGGAGAGTTGTAGTTTCTTTAAGTTGTTACATATCCATATGTTACAGAATTCAGTTTATACTTTTATGAAACCTAAACTTGGTTCTTCAAAGTTCCCATGACATGCTTGTTTCAAATGAAGCAAAAACTAAAGTTGGTCCTCTGTGCTGGGCCAAAAATATTATGAATATCTGATTTGATCCTCAAAAAATTATCTGAATGATCTGAATTCTGGCTTCTGTGACCCTGTTTCCTGACCCCACTGTCACTGTTTCCCTGTGTGGCAGCCAGCTGGCCTCGTTCTGAAGCCAGAAATATACCAAGCGAGCTCTCTATGCAGGGCCTTTGTACTTGCTGTCCCAAGCAGTCGGAGGGCTTTGTCATTTTAATCAGGTCTGCTCACATGCCACCTACTCAGGAAGTAATGCTTGGCCACCCGCCTATAGCGGTCCTCAGAACTGTCCACCCTCTCAGCCTCCTTTTCCTTCTGGACACTTGCCTGTAAGGTTATCCTGTGTTCTTTCACATTTCCCTCAGTCTCTATGCCCCCCATTGGGGTGCCAGCACAGCAGGGTCCCAGATGATCAGTGGCATGGCATCCATCACCAGCTCTTAGAATGATGTGTGGCATAAAAGAAGTGTTTGATAGCCTGGAAAAAACCCACTGAGATTTAACAAGTTTAAGCAGCCTTCTCAAGGCCAGAGTCAGTCCACATCCATATCCAGTATCTCCTATCATGACTGTTTCTAAAATGTAACTCCATTCTCTTATCTCAGTCCACTCTGGATGTGTGACTACCTCCTCAATCAGACACAAAGAAAACTACATCTGGATGTTTAAGTGAAAAATCTCTCATAGACTTATATGCCTTTTCCTGGAACATGAAATATAAGTAGGGGCCCTACTGCCCTTGAAAGCAATGGCATCCACCTTGCTTCTCTCTAACGAGTGCTGTTCTCTGGCTTTGCCACACAAGACCTTGTGTGGCCCCTGCTGCTAGGATGCACAGTTCTGCAGGAGCACTTCCTTTGCTGAACTCTGTAAACACAGAGGTAGGCATTCCTCCTAGGAACTCCTGTCTTATTGCTTTCGGGAACAATGTTTTTCTGGGGAAGAGTCAGGTGGTGGGGTCTCCAGTTTTACGTATGGAGATCATTCTCATCATCCTATCTTCTGAACCCAGTACTGGTGTGGGTTTCAGCGGCTTCTCCTTTACCTGAGGCCACAGAGCAGCTTCAGGGTCCTCCCAGCACTGTGTTAATATGACAGACAGATGCTGCGATGCTCCAAATATCTCCCCCTGCTGATCCTCTTGGTCTTGTATAATCCCTTCCACTTGAGCGTGGGCAGAAATTACGATTTGCTTTCTAACCAATAAATAATGATTTTGGTGATGGGATACATTTCTGTTATCATGTTACATAGCATTGTAACCCATTCTGTGAGGAAATTCTCTTGTTCCCTTGCTCGCTTAGATGGAGCAGGCAGCTATATTAAGCTGCTCTATGGAGAGACATATGTCAAGGAGCAGGGCAGTTGCTGGTGGACAGCATACAAAATACAAGCCCTCAGCCCTATAGGCCCCAAGAAGTGAATTCTGCCAACTCTCATAAGCTTAAAAGAAGATCCTTCTCTAGTCAAACCTTGAGATGAATTTGCAGCCCATGTCAATACCTTGATTGCAGCCTTTGAGAACTCAAGTGGAAGAACCGGTTAAGTCATGCCCAGACTCCTGACCACTGAAACTGGGGTAATAAAAGTGTCCCGCTGATATAATTAAATACAGTTCCACATGTCCTTGCCAGATACATCCTATGTTCAAAATAGTGCTCATATGTCAAGGCAATCTTTCCTTTCCAGACATGCTATATCCAAGTCCAGCTTCTTCAAGACCTACTTTGCTTGTTTCTTCCAGTACACATACGCCAAAACTTAGAAGTTTTATGCAAATGAATGCAAAAATGTCCTCTCAGAGAAGAAAATGCACCCCATGTTTGAGTCGTGCTGTAGGTATTGGCCTGCAGGCAGAGAGGGGACAAAGGGAAGATGTTGAAGAAAATGTTTCATTCTGCATGACCCCTTCCTTATGTCAGGTCTTTGTATTGTGTCAAGACAATAGGAGGCTGCTTGCTTATAAAGATGAGGAAGGAGCTGCTTCTAATAGCACAGAGTATATGGGGGGTCTGGCAGGGAGGTTGGTTGGCCAGTAGTCGCCACCACTGTGGCCATGCACATGCAGGTTCTCATTGAATTCGGACAGATGGTAAAGAAACAGTGGAACCAAAAATTGGTGGGTCATTCTGTTTATTAAAGTCTCTCACCAGCTGTCAAGCAAACACACAGGGAAAACACTTCCCTTTCACTCAAGGCTCCCAAAGCCCTGACACATTCTCCGGTTCCACAACCAGGAGAATCTTCTCTGGTTTCTCCTACAATCAAAGGCCCCCAAAACCTCAGTAGGGCTCCCAAAACCCCTCAGCTCTGGTTCCCCATCTGCACACCTTCTCTTTCTCTGCCAACATGGCTTCTCTCTCAGCACTTTGCACTCTCTCTGCTCTCACTCTGCAAACATGGCTTCTCTCTTAGCACCCTGCATTCTCTCTGCTCTCACTCTGCAAACATGGCTTCTCTCTTAGCACCCTGCATTCTCTCTGCTCTCACTCTGCAAACATGGCTTCTTTCTTAGCACCTTGCATTCTCTCTGCTCTCACGCTTCTTCTGTGCTCTTTTTCAAACTTTCTGGCATGAAAACCTCTCCTCCAGCAAACCTTAGCAAAACAACGGCCCTTCCTAAGCAGGAAGGTAATTTGCAATTTCCTAGAACACATATACTGTACTTGGCACTGCCCAGCCCCCAATGCAAACTATAAGCAAGCAAACATAAAAATCATCTTTTACAAACTTATTTGACCAGCAGATGTATATCAGGTTTATTTACCCAGATATCAGGGGCCCACTGTTTTCCTGCATACTCGGTCTCATCTTTTCTATCATTTGAGGTCCTACTGTTCTTACAATTAAATCCCGAGCCCTTCTCAAACTCACAGCATGCTTTGGGTTAACAGTTTCCTGATCTATGCCTGTCACTATTTTCTTAAGGCTTTCAAAGCATTAAGGTAGTAACCGCATAATCCTTATACTTGCTCTTGACCTCCCAATGTTCAAGTGCAGCCCCCCTCCCCCCACAAGCCAGTGCTTGACTCTCATCCATATGTCCTTCCTGCCTCCCTCCTAATAGTTTTGAATCTGTGGAATCTAACGGATTAACACATCCACCTGTCACCAGCAACAGGGTTTTTTGTTTTGGTTTTTTTTTTTTTTAGCAATTTCTGACTAATGAATAACTCAGTTCCAGAATAACATTTTGTGTGTTTGTGTTCTACCTTATTTGCTAGTTCACTGTTATGAAATGTCTCAGCTGGAGCTCCCTCGGGAAAGCAGAATTGTAGTAAAAGAACACGCATGAAGCAATTTACTTATTTTTACATTTTCTTTTCCAAGTATTTTACATTCAACATTATCATATGTTAATTTTAGCACAGTGGCTAGACAATGGTATGTTTACAAAGCAAAGCCATTTATTTTGACCGGCAATCCCAGAGAATGGAGCGTTGCCTAGACTAAAACAGAGACAGAAGGTTAGTCAATGGTCTAGGCCACTGGGGTTGTCATCCTGGGACTTCCTATGAAGCTGTTTAGAATGTATTTCAGAACTGTTCACCTGAAAAACAAAAATGGATCTTTGTTTCTGCTCCCATCAGCAAACAGTTAAGAATAAACCCATCGGTGTTATCTTTCCCACATTTCTGGGTCCCCGTGAAAACCTGCGTGGCCAAACGGAATTCCACATCATGGAGTGGAGAAAACTGCTGGTTAAGAATGTGGAAGAGCTAAGATCAGGCTTGGGATGAGATGCTGTTAGGATTTAGCTGGGAACAACGTTTTCCCGAAAAACTGTTTCAGTTTCAGAACTTTGTTGACATTGTTCTATTGTCATTAGCATTGTATATTACTTTTGAGAGTGGGGAGTGCAACCTGATGTTTCCAACTTCTGTGTAACTTGTTTTATGTATCTTCAAGAAGTCTGTCTTTAACCTTGACTTTTTTTTTTTGTATTTTTCTGAAGTTAGTAGAGGGGAGGCAGATAGACAGACTCCCTCATGCGTCCCACCGGGATCCACACGGCATGCCCACCAAAGGTGATGTTTGGCCTCATTGCTCCACTGCAGCTGGAGCCATTCTAGCACCTGAGGCCGAGACCATGGAGCTGTCCTCATCGCCTGGTCCAACTTTATTCCAATGGAGCCTTGGCTGTGGGAGGGGAAGAGAGAGAGAGAGACAGAGAGAGAGAAAGGAGGGACTGGGAAAGGGTGGAGAAGCAGATGGTCACTTCTCCTGTGTGCCCTGACTGGGACTTGAACCCGGGACTTCCACACACTGGGCTGACGCTCTACCTCTGAGCCAGCCGGCCAGGTCATGTCTTTATCTTTTCTTTCTTTCTTTCTTTCTTTTTTTTTTTTGTATTTTTCTGAAGCTGGAAACAGGGAGAGACAGTCAGACAGACTCCCGCATGCGCCCGACTGGGATCCACCCGGCATGCCCACCAGGGGCGAAGCTCTGCCCACCAGGAAGTGATGCTCTGCCCCTCCGGGGCGTCGCTCTGCCGCCACCAGAGCCACTCTAGCACCTGGGGCAGAGGCCAAGATGCCATCGCCAGTGCCCGGGCCATCTTTGCTCCAATGGAGCCTCGGCTGTGGGAGGGGAAGAGAGAGACAGAGAGGAAGGAGGGGAGGGTTGGAGAAGCAAATGGGCGCTTCTCCTATGTGCCCTGGCCGGGAATCGAACCCAGGTCCGCCGCACGCCAGGCCAACGCTCTACCGCTGAGCCAACCGGCCAGGGCTATGTCTTTATCTTTGACTTTTAAATTTCACTACCTATCCTAGATTACAGTGGACCATATTCATGTGCAATTTCTATTTTCCCTTCATTATAATTTTTAAAATAACTTTGAATTCTTTTCATGTTTTTTATGTGTTCTCTATTCTAGCAAACAAATAACCATAAGATTAAATTCTTTTCTGTTTTCCTTATTATCTACTCTCGCATTATTTTGATCTTGTTGGATCATCTGCATTCACAGTGATAACCTCAAGCTTTTCTTCTGTGTCACTTTGTGGTTTGTAAATAGGCTCATTTTCTAATTAGAGTGTTTATTATTAGTTTAGAAAGTTATTTATATATTCTAGATCAGGGATCCCCAAACTACAGCCCGTGGGCCACATGCGGCCCCCTGAGGCCATTTATGCGGCCCCCACTGCACTTCCGGAAGGGGCACCTCATTCATTGGTGCTCAGTGAGAGGAGCACAGGATCATGGAGTACTGTATGTGGCGGCGCTGCAAAGCGCAGCATTGCTCATGTACAGTACTACTTCCAGTGACGCAGGACGCAAGTGTTATGGCTCCGGAAGTGTGTCATATCACTTGTTATGGTTGGCAGTGACAAATATGGAACTGGACATTGACTATCTCATTAGCCAAAAGCAGGCCCATAGTTCCCATTGGAATACTGGTCAGTTTGTTGATTTAAATTTACTTGTTCTTTATTTTAAATATTGTATTTGTTCCCATTTTGTTTTTTTTACTTTAAAATAAGATATGTGCAGTGTGCATATGGATTTGTTCATAGTTTTTTGTTTTTTTTATAGTCTTGCCCTCCAATGGTCTAAGGGACAGTGAACTGGCCCCCTGTGTAAAACATTTAGGGACTCCTGTTCTAGATAATAGTTCCTTGTCAGACATGTGGTTTATAAATATTTTGTCCCAGTCTTTAGCGTTTTTCTTTTTTTTGTCCTCTTTCCAGGGTCTTTTGCAGAACTAAAGACTTTTGATGAGAGTGACGTCATGGAAATGGCGCCGTAAGCAGCGCGTCCGACAGATCTCCCCAAAATCACAACAAATTTATCAACTAGAAACAGAAAAATTTATCCTCGGAGCATTCCGGAGTTCCACACAAACTGAAAGCGAAAGGACTATTATCACTTGAATCTGAGAGACGAGGGTGTGGAGGAACCTAACTACCGCAGGGACGTTCATTCAAGCCACGGAGGGAGTGCGCCTGTGTGCTATCAACAAGACCACCCTCAGATGCCAATAAGAAAGAGGAAATGGAATATTATGGATACAAAAGAAAGAGAGGTAACACAAATAGATGTGGAAAAATCTATGGAGAAAAGACTTAACATATTGGAAACCTTGGAGCTAAATGACAGAGAATTTAAAATAGAAATCTTAAAAATACTCAGAGATATACAAGAAAACACAGAAAGGCAATTTAGGGAGATCAGAAAACAACTCAATGAACACAAAGAATATATTACCAAGGAAATTGAAACTATAAAAACAAATCAAACAGAAATGAAAAACTCAATTCATGAGCTGAAAAACGAGGTAACAAGCTTAGCTAACAGAACAGCCCAGATAGAAGATAGGATTAGTGAAATAGAAGACAAACAACTTGAGGCACAACAGAGAGAAGAAGAAAGAGACTCAAAAATAATAAAAAACGAGAAAGCCCTACAGGAATTGTCTGACTCCATCAGAAAGAATAACATAAGAATAATAGGTATATCAGAGGGAGAAGAGAAAGAAAATGGAATGGAGAATATACTCAAACAAATAATAGACGAGAACTTCCCAAGCCTGTGGAAAGAACTAAAGCTTCAAGTTCAAGAAGCAAACAGAACACCAAGTTTTCTTAACCCCAACAAATCCACACCAAGGCACATCATAATAAAGATGACACAAACCAATGACAAAGAAAAAATTCTCAAGGCAGCCAGGGAAAAGAAGAGTACAACATATAAAGGAAGGCCTATTAGATTATCATCAGATTTCTCAGCAGAAACTCTACAAGCTAGAAGAGAGTGGACCCCAATATTTAAAGCCCTGAAAGAGAGGAACTTTCAACCAAGAATACTATACCCATCAAAGCTATCCTTCAAGTACGAAGGAGATATAAAAACATTCACAAATACAGAAAAGATGAGAGAATTTATCAGCAGAAAGCCCCCACTCCAGGAAATACTAAAGGGGGTTTTCCAACCAGATTCAAAGAACAAAAGAAAACAACACCACAAGTAACAGCTCCACCAAGAACACAATAAAACCAAACTTAAACTGTGACAACAAAGGAAAAAAAGGGGGGAGAGGATGGAGATTAACAGTAGCAAAGGACGATGAAGTGCAGAAATACTCATAAGATAGGGTACTACAATGAATATGGTAGGTACCCTTTTCATTACTTAATGGTAACCACCCTTGAAAAAACCACCACAAAAACACTTGACTTAAAAAAGGTAGCAACTGAGGAAAGAAGTATGGAACACAAACAAACAAAAACAAATGATAGAAAAACAAAAGAGAAGAATCAAACAAGATACAAAACTAACAGAAAGCAATTTATAAAATGGCAATAGGGAACCCACAAGTGTCAATAATTACACTAAATGTAAATGGATTAAATTTACCAATAAAAAGACACAGAGTAGCAGAATGGATTAAAAAAGAAAATCCAATTATATGCTGCCTACAAGAAACACATCTAAGCAACAAGGATAAAAACAAATTCAAAGTGAAAGACTGGAAAACAATACTCCAAGCAAACAACACCCAAAAAAAAGCAGGTGTAGCAATACTCATATCTAATAATGCTGACTACAAGACAGAAAAAGAACTCAGAGACAAAAATGGTCATTTCATAATGATTAAGGGGAAGTTGAATCAAGAAGACATAACAATCCTTAATATATATGCACTAAACCAAGGAGCACCAAAATATATAAGACAGCTACTTTATTGACCTTAAAACAAAAACTAACAAAAATACAATCATACTTGGAGACCTCAATACACCGCTGACGGCTCTAGATCGGTCATCCAAACAGAGAATCAATAAAGATATAGTGGCCTTAAACGAAATACTAGAACACCTGGATATGATAGACATCTACAGGACACTTCATCCCAAAGCGACAGAGTATACATTTTTCTCTAGTGTACATGGAACATTCTCAAGAATTGACCATATGTTGGGCCACAAAGACAATATCAGCAAATTTAGAAAAATTGAAATTGTTCCAAGCATATTTTCTGATCATAAAGCCTTGAAACTAGAATTCAACTGCAAAAAAGAGGGGGAAAAACCCACAAAAATGTGGAAACTAAACAACATACTTCTAAAAAATGAATGGGTCAAAGAAGAAATAAGCGCCGAGATCAAAAGATATATACAGACAAATGAAAATGAAAATACGACATATCAGAATCTCTGGGATGCAGCAAAAGCAGTAATAAGAGGAAAGTTCATATCACTTCAGGCCTATATGAACAAACAAGAGAGAGCCGAAGTAAACCACTTAACTTCACACCTTAAGGAACTAGAAAAAGAAGAACAAAGACAACCCAAAACCAGCCGAAGAAAGGAGATAATAAAAATCAGAGCAGAAATAAATGAAATAGAGAACAGAAAAACTATAGAAAAAATCAATAAAACAAGGAGCTGGTTCTTTGAAAAGATCAACAAAATTGACAAACCCTTGGCAAGACTCACCAAGGAAAAAAGGCACAGGACTCAAATAAATAAAATCCAAAATGAAAGAGGAGAGATCACCACAGACATCATAGATATACAAAGAATTATTGTAGAATACTATGAAAAATTATATGCCACCAAATACAACAATCTTGAAGAAATGGATAAATTCCTAGAACAATACAACCTTCCTAGACTGAGTCATGAAGAAGCGGAAAGCCTAAACAGACCAATCAGCAGGGAGGAAATAGAAAAAACTATTAAAAACCTCCCCAAAAATAAAAGTCCAGGCCCAGACGGTTATACTAGTGAATTCTATCAAACATTCAAAGAAGACTTGGTTCCTATTCTACTCAAAGTCTTCCAAAAAATTGAAGAAGAAGCAATACTTCCAAACACATTTTATGAGGCCACCATAACCCTCATTCCAAAACCTGGCAAGGATGGCACAAAGAAAGAAAACTACAGACCAATATCTCTAATGAATACAGATGCTAAAATACTAAACAAAATACTGGCAAACCGAATACAACAACATATTAAAAAAATAATACATCATGATCAAGTGGGATTCATCCCAGAATCTCAAGGATGGTTCAACATACGCAAAACGGTTAACGTAATACACCATATCAACAAAACAAAGAATAAAAACCACATGATCTTATCAATAGATGCAGAAAAGGCTTTTGATAAAATACAACACAATTTTATGTTTAAGACTCTCAACAAAATGGGTATAGAAGGAAAATATCTCAACATGATAAAGGCCATATATGATAAACCATCAGCCAACATCATATTAAATGGCATAAAACTGAGGACTTTCTACCTTAAATCAGGAACAAGACAGGGTTGTCCACTCTCTCCACTCTCATTTAACGTGGTGCTAGAAGTTCTGGCCAGAGTAATCAGACAAGACAAAGAAATAAAAGGCATCCTTATCGGAAAACAAGCAGTAAGGGTATCACTTTTTGCTGATGATATGATCCTATACATCGAAAACCCGAAGGACTCCACAAAAAGATTATTAGAAACAATAAACCAATACAGTAAGGTCGCAGGATACAAAATTAACATACAAAAGTCCATAGCCTTTCTATATGCCAACAATGAAATATTAGAAAACGAACTCAAAAAAATAATCCCCTTCACGATTGCAAAAAAATAAAATAAAATACCTAGGAATAATCATAACAAAGAATGTAAAGGACCTATATAACGAAAACTAGAAGGCATTATTAAGAGAAATAGAAAAAGACACAATGAGATGGAAAAATATTCCTTGTTCTTGGATAGGAAGAATAAATATAATTAAAATGGCCATATTACCCAAAACAATATATAAATTTATGCAAATTCCCATCAAAATTTCTATGAGATTTTTTAAAGAAATGGAGCAAAAAATCATCAGATTTATATGGAACTATAAAAAACCCCGAATAGCCAAAACAATCCTAAGGAAAAAGAATGAAGCTGGGGGCATTACAATACCTGACTTTAAACTATATTATAGGGCCACGATAATCAAAACAGCATGGTATTGGCAGAAAAATAGACACTCAGACCAATGGAACAGAATAGAAAGCCCAGAAATAAAACCACATATATATGGTCAAATAATCTTTGATAACGGGGCCAACAACACACAATGGAGAAAAGAAAGCCTCTTCAACAAATGGTGTTGGGAAAACTGGAAAGCCACTTGCAAAAGAATGAAACTCGACTACAGCCTGTCCCCGTGTACTAAAATTAATTCAAAATGGATCAAAGACCTAAATATAAGACCTGAAACAATAAAGTATATAGAAGAAGACATAGGTACTAAACTCATGGATCTGGGTTTTAAAGAACATTTTATGAACTTGACTCCAATGGCAAGAGAAGTGAAGACAAAGATAAATGAATGGGACTACATCAGAATAAAAAGTTTTTGCTCAGCAAGAGAAACTGATATCAAAATAAACAGACAGCCAACTAAATGGGAAATGATATTTTCAAACAACAGCTCAGATAAGGGCCTAATATCCAAAATTTACAAAGAACTCATAAAACTCAACAACAAACAAACAAACAATCCAATAAAAAAATGGGAAGAGGACATGAACAGACACTTCTCCCAGGAAGAAATACAAATGGCCAACAGATATATGAAAAGATGCTCAGCTTCATTAGTTATTAGAGAAATGCAAATCAAAACTACAATGAGATACCACCTCACCCCTGTTAGATTAGCTATTATCAACAAGACAGGTAATAGCAAATGTTGGAGAGGCTGCGGAGAAAAGGGAACTCTCATCCACTGTTGGTGGGGCTGAAAAGTAGTACAACCATTATGGAGGAAAGTATGGTGGTTCCTCAAAAAACTGCAAATAGAACTACCTTATGACCTAGCAATCCCTCTACTGGGTATATACCCCAAAACCTCAGAAACATTGATACGTAAAGACACATGTAGCCCCATGTTCATTGCAGCACTGTTCACAGTGGCCAAGACATGGAAACAACCAAAAAGCCCTTCAATAGAAGACTGGATAAAGAAGATGTGGCACATATACACTATGGAATACTACTCAGCCATAAGAAATGATGACATCAGATCATTTACAGCAAAATGGTGGGATCTTGATAACATTATACGCAGTGAAATAAGTAAATCAGAAAAAACCAAGAACTACATGATTCCATACATTGGTGGAACATAAAAATGAGACTAAGAGACATGGACAAGAGTGTGGTGGTTACCAGGGGTGGGGCGAGGGAGGACATGGGAGGGAGGGAGGGAGAGAGTTAGGGGGAGGGGGAGGGGCACAGAGAACTAGATAGAGGGAGGCGGAGGACAATCTGACTTTGGGCGAGGGGTATGCAACATAATTTAATGACAAAATAACCTAGACATATTTTCTTTAAATATATGTACCCTGATTTATTAATGTCATCCCATTACCATTAATAAAAATTAAAAAAAAGACTTTTGATGAGATCAGTTTATTAATTTTTTTAAAATGACGATTTTATATTTATTTTCCATTTTAGTATTTCAATGTGCTGATATGCTTACGGACGAGTTAGGACATGGGAGCTATTGACTGTGCAGGAGCACGAGGAGACTACAGATACTGACTCTGAGAAGATGGGGAGTTCAGGTCCAGAACATGAGTAGAGAGATTTCACTGGCAAATGAAATAAAACTGTGAAGGAGTCAGTGTTAGGGAAGGCACATGCTTATCAAGTAAGAAATAAACGAACTGAGAGAATATTGGTTCTATGGTCACCATTTACTTTGAATTACAAGCATTCCCTGAGGTCTGACAGAGGTTTGAAATAAATCCTGAGTCTTACTTGGGGGAACTTGGGAAGAACAGAAGCTCCCTGTGAGGCTTAGGCTACAGTTCTCAAAACCTTTTACCAGCAGACCTGTTTCATTAGGCTCCGTTAGGAAATAACAATTAAATCAAGTGCTGTGTATAGTCTTGTACTTCCCAATTCTACCTCGGCCCTGACATTCCTTTAACATCATCTGCTCACGTATTAGCGTCTGAGACCCCTATTTGAGGCCATGAATGTAGTGTGTCTATGAAGATTGGCTGGAATTGGAGCCTTTGACCTTTGCTTTTCTCTTTTCTTGACACTGCTGAGAACTGCAGTAAGACTGTCTCCTTAGCCAACTCATAAAGGAAGTGAGGTTTCGGTATATTGTTTATACCCAGTTCTGACTGACTACAAACATTGTGCTCTTTCTAATTTTTCCACACCACCAGTTGTTGCTCATAGGAAGCATTGCTAGTTTACTGGTTATTTTAAGCAGACTGCATTTGTGTTTAACAGTGCAAGGTGTCGTATATATATTTTTGTCACCCAATTTGTTCACTATCTTTAGGACACATAATCTTTATTAGAAATAGGGTACACATATTAACTGCAGGGGCACAACAAATGTCCACATTCTTTGTTATCTCCAGACAGTTGCAAAAATATCCATGTGGCAGATGGGGATTTTTGTAGCTCTTGTGATTGAAGAATGAATCAAGAAAGCATTTATCAAAAGCCAATAGTGTTTGAGGAGAAGGAGATTAATTGGGAAAAACATATTAAGTAACTAAGTAACTTTGAAGAATGTACTTTTGTCTAAAGTAGCAAGTATCAATGCTAAAGGTCTCAAAAATATGTGGATTGTTGCTCTTCTGAGTCACATTTGCAAAATTTCTTATTTTGGCTATGCAAGAGGTCAAGTATTGAAAATACGTCAAATGTACTCACACGTAATAACTAAATATTGACTTGGCTTCTATAGATAAATTCAAGGAAAGAATATAAAACATTTTTAATTTCTAATGGACAATATCAGAATCAGAAGTTGTAGTGCATATTATGTGATCTAGTTTAACATCAGAAATTCTTAAAATTTCATGGTGATGAATTTTACAAAGGGGACCACTAGGATTTCCAGTTTCAAGTTAGAATGAGATTTAATGGAATTTTAGCATTAATATTCTCCTTACATAATCAAAATAATGGAATTAAAAATACATATACAGTGATGTTTGCATTTCCAGATACACAAGAAAGTACTTTAATTCTTTTTTTTTTTTTTTACAGAGGCAGTGATAGACAGGGACAGACAGACAGGAACGGAGAGAGATGAGAAGCATCAATCATTAGTTTTTCATTGTGCGTTGCAACTTCTTAGTTGTTCATTGATTGCTTTCTCATATGTGCCTTGACCGCAGGCCTTCAGCAGACTGAGTAACACCTTGCTGGAGCCAGAGACCTTGGGTCCAAGCTGGTGAGCTTTTTGCTCAAACCAGATGAGCCTGCGCTCAAGCTGGTGACCTCAGGGTCTCAAACCTGGGTCCTTCCGCATCCCAGTCCAATGCTCTATCCACTGCACCAACACCTGGTCAGGCAAAGTACTTTAATTCTTACCCAGTGTGTAAGCTAAAACATTACTTATTATCTACTTTTATCTTCCTCACAGATATGTAAGCGAAGATGTTTTCCTGTCAGAAGAAATGTCCTAAGATTCCCTAGAAAATCTAAAGCAACTGTGATTTTATCTCATTTTGAATCACAGGTTTCTTCTTCATTATTACTAGCCAGTGATGGAAAGATAATTTTTTTTTTAGAAAGTAACATTTAAAAAAAATTTTTATTTCTTATTTTTAAATTACAATAACAAGTTCAGGTATACAACATAGTGATTAGATATTTATATAACTTACAAAGTGATCTACCTGATAAGTCTAGCACCCACCTGGCAGTATAATAGTTATTACCATGTTATTGACTATATTCCTTATGTTGTACTTTACATCCTTGTGACTATTTTTATTATTGCCAATTTCTACTCCTTAATTCCTTCACCTTTTTTACACATCCTCCCAAATCCCCTCCCATCTGGCAACCATGGTTGTTCCCTCTAGCTATGAGTTTGTTCCGGATTTATTTATTTATTTTGTTTTTTAGATTCCACATACAAGTGAAATTATATAATATTTGTCTTTTTCTCTCTGTCTTATTTCACTTAGCATAACCCCCTCTAGGTGCATCTATGTTTTCACAAATGGCAAGATTTCATTCAGTTTTATGGTTGAGTAATATTGCATTGTTTATATACACCAGTTCTTTATCCATTTATCTAATGGTAGACACTTAGGTTGATCCCACATAAACCTAAAAGGCTACTGTAAATAATGCTGTAATGAACATAGAGGTACATTTATCTTTTCAAATTGTGTTTTGGATTTCTTCAGATAAATCCCCAGAAGTAGAATTGATGAATCATATAGTAGTCCTATTTTTTTATTCTTTAAATTAAATTTATTATTTTTTCATTTTCTTGAGGAACCTTCATACTGTTTTCCATAAAGGCTGCAGCAGTTTACAGACCCATCAACAGTACATGAGGGTTCCCTTTCCTTTTTCTTCTCACCAACACTTGTTTGTTGATTTATTGATGGTAGCCATGCTGTCAGATGGAAGGTGATCTCATGCTGGTTTTAATTTGCATTTCCCTATTGATTACTGATGTTGAGGATCTTTTCACATGTGTTTTGCCCATCTGTATGTCCTCTTTGGAGAAATATATGTTCATGTTTTCTGCTCATTCTTTAATCAAATTGCTTTTCTCTGTTGGTATAAAGTTGTATGGCTTTTCTATATATATTTTGGATATTAACCCCTTATTAGATGTATCATTGGTGAATAGCTTCTCTCATTGTAGTAGTTTGTCTTTCATTTTATTGATGGTTTCCTTTACTGTTCAAAAAATATTTATTTTGATATTATTTCATTTGTATATATTTTTGTTTGTTTCCCTTCACTGAGGAGATATATCAGAAAAAAATACTACTATGAGAAATATCTGAGATTTTATTGCCTATGTTTTCTTCTAGGAGTTTTGTGATTTTGAGTCTAACATTTAAGTTTTGAAGCCATTATTGAATTTATTCTTGTATGCAGAGTAAGAAAATGGTCTAATTTTATTTTTCTAATAAAATGTACTCAACTGTGTATCAAGTAGACCTCAGTAAATACTGTGTGTTCAACTGAACAGGGCAGTAACAGCAGTGATAGATCTACAAATGCTCCTGTTGTTTTCTCCTGGTAGACAGTTCCCTTTCCTTTCCCCTTCCCATCGCAATCCGACTGCCCACCGTCCTCTAACAGACTTCCTGTTACAAGTGCCAGCAGCACCTTTGCTGCTGCAACTCCCATTTCCGTCAAACTCATTCAGCCTCACTAGTATTATACAATGCGTTTTTGGTGAACATTTTGAAAATTTATAAAACCAAATTGCAACCTGTTAAACACAGAGATGATGTCAGATTAAGAACAGAGATTTTTTTTTTTCAAATAAAAATTCTTCTATTTTTACTAGAAGGGTTTTAAGTCCTTTTAGATTGCAGAGGGACAAGTATATTTATTTCATTTGTTTATGTACTTAGTCTATAAATGTTTATTGAGTGCTTTTGTGAGGTAAGCATGGTTATAGATTTTGTAATCTGCATTCTACATGATACTTAATATATTATGCATGTTTTCAGTTTTTAATAATCATTTAAACAAGGAACATTTTATGGACTAAATTATAATACTGTGTTGCTTCTACAGATAATTATCTAGATGTTTTATTTTGTCTGAATGTACTCACCATGAAGGCAGATTTCTAAGCTAATATTCCAATAGTATACATGCCATGAAGAAGAGCACAGCTGGTTTATGGGAGAATATAGTATCTACCAAAAGTACTTTGGCTAGAATAAATTTTTTTTGAAACAGAATTTTGAGGAGTGTACGTAGTTGAATTTTGGAAAAGCAGACTACTTAAGGACCTTACAGAGAAAAATAGAATAACTAGGTACAATAAAAGAGGTATGGGGAAAGAACAAGATACATAGAACTGAGTTAGTAAAGACTATGTGATTCATTTCATATAGACTCTTGCAAATTCACATGTGTCTCTAGAACAGATCCCGTCATTTTGTAATAGTCAGAATCCAGGAAACCAGAGGTTGGTTGAAGGACTAATAGTAAAAAAGATTACTCTGAATCTTCCATTATTTCCGTATACTTTAGAAACTGGCCTCCTAAGACATAATTAAAATTAAATGTTACAACAGAAATAATTCAGGAATGATTGTGACAGGCAAACTTCATTTTCATTAACAAAATTTATTTAAAAATATTTATTATTGTAAGGTCAAATTAATAATTTATAGCTGAGATTTTATTTTGGGTAAAGGCCTTATTGGGAAGTGATGGATACATGGATTTTACTTTTACATAATGACTAGAGGATGCTGTGTCCATTACTCATTTTCTCCTTTCCAGTGGACATCTTACTTCATCATTTCTTCACAAATATTTTTAACAATGGTATTTTTTTGCACTACATGAAGGTCCGGGTCTCCAGTCTTGACTACTCTTGTCTCCCTATACATATGCTTCATTTTTATTCATTTATTTGCTTTTAAACACTAATTCAAATGGTAAAATTGATTTCTAAAATGATAGTGTCACCTCAGACTTCCTTAGAGCTCTAGATATGCCAGCCTAAACCTCAAAAATCATCTTCGATTTCTCACTCTCTTATATTCTGTATTCAGTTCATCAGCAAGTCGTGAGATGTGACTCTCCTAATTATATCCCATGTGTCCACTTCCCTCCATCCACACAGCCAGCACATAGATCAAAATCTCACCCTTCCTACTCTCTTTCTTTAATGATCTCCCATTCCCACAGACCTGTTTTCTCATGGCAGAATAATCTTAGAAAGAGTAAAGCAGACCACATGACTCCCCTACTTAAAACCCAGTGCTTGCTTCCCAGTGTTTTCCAAATAACATCCAATTTCCTTTTTGTAGCTTTCAAGGTTTTCATGATCTGATTCTTCCTGCATCTTTAATCGTCTTATTTTCTTCTTCTCTCTCCTCCTATGTATCATTCACACAGGCATCATTTTATTTCATATAATCCATAAAGTTCCTAGAGGGAAGAGGCCTTACCCTGTTTCTGTCTATATCCACCATGGAATCAAGTAGCGTCTAGGACCCCAGAGAGACAAAAATTGTATGTACTGAATGAATGAATGAATGAATGTTCCTAAATCTGTGAAAACAAATGGTTGAATCTGAGCTTTCTTTGACTATATTCTCTGTAGAGAAGTAAAACCTGCACATAATAAACAACAGAGGAATCATATCAGAATGTAGCACAAAAGAGATGAGAATGGTGACAAATGTTAAGAGATAATAGTATAGATCTAAAATTTTCTATATCAGTCTAATAGAATAAATGAGACAAAAGAAAAAGAATTGAAAAATAATTAAAAAATAAATAATGGAAACAAATCTCAGAGTTTAAGAAAATTAGATGCCTTTATATTGAAAAACTTATTAAAAGTCACACAGGATGATTGTAAAAGACCCAGGACTGGCCATGCACCATCATGAAATTTCAGGTATTTGAGATAAAGAGAAAACTACATATCTTGAGAAGAAAAACAAACAAGAAAACAGAATTCAAATACAAGTTTTCCAAAAAGAAATAAGCTTTATATCAGCCTCCCATTTCTCAATAGCAATACCGATTTCTTCAAAAGAGTGGGAAATTATCTTCAAAGTCCTAACGAAGAATGTTTTGAACCTAATTGAATATATTTAACCAAATCAACATCCCTGTGGAAAGACAAAAAATGTTTCTTAAACAAACATTGACTAAGTTTTAACCACAATGAATCTACAGAAAAAATTGCTTGAGAATATATTTCAGTACAAGAAAGAAAAAAATATCCAAAATGTATAAAGACTAACTGAGAACTAACTAAAGGAGTAAAACTTCTATTTGCTGCTAAGTTATTTTTGATTCACGAATTAAAAAATAAAAACCACAAAAATAGAAACAAAAGTTCCAAATGATTTTATTATGAAATGGCAGAGAGTTTCTTGCCTTGCTGTAGAAATCAAGGTAGAGAGTATATTATTTTATAACTCAAAACGTAGTTCTTAAAACATGCAACTATGTATGTAAAAGCACTGTAGATCAACAAGAATTGTCCTCTTTTATAATGTTTGTATTTATGTATAACATGAGTAACTTAAAGAAATATTATTACAAACGTTTAGAGGGAAAATGAATTGGAAACAAACAAAAGGGCCAAAAAGGCTGTGTGGTCAGATAGCATGGAGTTGTTACCCACCCTTTCAGGTCAGTGGACCCAAACCAAGGTCTTTCTGCCCAGTTCCATTTGTGCCAATAAAACAAGAGTGGGTTTGGTAAAGCAGAGCAGAGACTTTACTCTTTGATCAAGGAATGGAGAAGAGTGAGCTCACACTCTAGTGGCACCTACTGCCGCTGGGGAAGGAGCCTCTGTACTTACAGGCTGGGGCATGGAGTGACTCAGTTGTTTTTAGGCATGTGCAGTTATTCTGTTGCATTCCACCCTTCTGTGCACTGTCATTTTGTACACAATGCCCCATCGCTGTATTGGTGTTTGGTCTCAGCATCTTGCTCTTTGCACTAGGCTGTCTCATTTTATGGTTGGCAATGCTTTTCAGTTTCTGTAAGCAAGCATAGCTTGTGACTTAGTTTTGGTACTGAGAAATGTTAGGGTCTTTTGGATGATAGCCTTGTGACAGAGACACAGAGTCACAGAGTCTGAGCCTTCAACTTTTATGAATAATTATTAACTGAGATAATGCAAAGCTATCTTAGGTATGAAGCTTTATTATTTTAAAGTTTCTTTTCCTTATATCTTACCTTGGCAGACAGTAAGGGAAAGAAGTTGTGAGGATCAGCTGGACTTTAAATTGAGTAGGACTGGGTAAATAAAACTGCTTGGCTTTACTGAAACTGACTGGGATAAAATAAATTCAATTAAACATATAACTAACTAACCAAATAAATAAACAAATGAAAACAAAACAAAACTAAGCAAAGCCCAAAGAACTTCATATCAACTGTACACTGCCTGGTAGTTAGGTCTCTTCCAGTCAGAGTTCTGAAGTTTGTATATTCCATAGAACATTCTATCATTGGATTTAATAAATCATCCTTTTAGTTGTATTTTTTATTCTTTTTTAAAAAATGATAAGGGAAAGAACACAAAGTAGAATCAGCTTAAAGAAATTAGACTTTGCAAATCTCTAGATGTTAAAGTTGATTGGGTAGTTTTCCCTATTAATGATTCTACTGATCATCATAACATGAGCTGACAAAGCAAAATATCTCTCTGTTAATGCAAATAACGATAAGAGCTTTGAAGTATATAGCAATATGTTATTATGTTTCAGTATATAGTAAGACAGATTGCTCTGGACTTTGATATTTATAACTGAGGAAATGTGAAAACTAGTGTGTGTTTTCATATGACACTATTTTGAATGAGTTTTGCTTCATTAACAGATATTTTCCTCTCCTTTGATTCACTTTCAAAACAGGATTTCATTATGGCAATTCACTTTTCATTTTCATTTTTTCCCTTAATTCACTTATCTCTTCTGAAAATGACTTATAAAGACCAACTATGTGATGTATTTTTCTCATTGTGGTGAGAAATATAAGGTTGGGAAAATGACCTTCCTCCAAGCTTAAATAGAAAACCATTGAAACAGATGAACACATGTCCTTTGAGTCCAGGTGAACACCATGACTGAGCTGCTGCACAAACACAATAATTAGAAACATTCATTTCCCAGTAAGGTCCGGAATCTGTTCAGTGCAGCTTTTAGTTTAAAACTCATCAGGAAGCATTTATGCTAATTATAAATTATGACATCCCCACTACCTGGTCTATAATGTACACAAGGACTCTTTTTACAGGAATCCAAAATAAAACAAAGAGATATGGAAAATTGAATCAAGAAATTATGAAAGAGGCTTCAAAAAATAATTGATGCCTTTAGCAATCATTTTAATTAGACAGAAGGCAATTTAGTTAGTACCCAAACCTCTAGCATTCATTAATTTATCTCACACATTAGCAAAAACTTGAGGATGCTCTGAGGGCACTTCCTGGCCTCTGCCCTCTTCTAGAAGTTTCTTTCTAAGGGGATCTCAGCTCTCTCCCACCTCCCAGATTGAGGGGAACAAGAATGGGAATCTGAACCAAGAGCTCTGCTGAACTGTGGCGATCCTTCCACTCAATGGTGACCGGCTGCGAGAGTCCGATCTTATCCTTTGGGAGACTTTAAATGTGAAATATAGAAGGTACCTGAATTTTGTAAAATAGCACCAAAACAGAGGCACATAAAGAGACTACAAGGAACATGAGCCATGGAGGGGGGGAAGGCCTCACAATATAGAGGCTAGAGTAGAATAAGGAGTCACTAGGGAAGTGGGGGTAGGCACAAAAGGAAGAATGCTGAGTAATGGTAAGAGTTCAAGGCCAAGGAATGAAGTGTCAGGTGCTTCCCTTGGGGATCGGGTAACTACCGTTGAAGCTAGAGGGTTGGCTCTTATCTGTTCTGTACTCCGGAGGTCTGTCAGCAAGGCTGTTGATACTCCCCATAAACTTTGCTATTTCCTGTAAAATCTTGGAGTAAGTTACTCCCCTCAAACACAGCTTTGTTAACAAAAGTAACATAAAAGCATCTCTGTCCCTTACTACACAAAAGACTCCTTACCATGTAAAGGAAGTGGCCTGGATCAAGATAGAGAGAACTTACTCTGTTTCCACAATCAGAGTCATTCAAGTTCTGATTTTTTTTCTTGCCAAATATGCTTATTAAAGGAATTATAGAGTGACTTCACTGAGGGAATATTTTTATTAATAAAACCCAAATATCACATAGGCATGAATAGCCCTCACGTGTTTTCTGCAGCATTTTGCTAACAATACCTTCCTGTCCGTGTGACAGGTGTGACAGGTGTGACAACAGTATAGCCGTTCACAGGTGGATGATGGTCACAAACTACACAATTTCTCTCAATGTTCTTTCCTAGTTTCATAAATATTGTCTTTAGAAACAGCCTTTATGATAAGTTAAGGAACTAATGAGGCAATGTTTTCTTTGGAAAAGTTTGTTTACAACACCATTACCCGTGGTTTATTTTCCGCTTTGTTTCAAATATGTGCTCCTAATCCAAGGAGGTTAATTTCCCAGACCAAATAATCTTGATTTGTTTTAAATTTGTTTAAATGAACTGACTGATTTTCTTATCTTCAATATTCATTAAGGAATTTAAAAAATCTCTTATTTATCAGTCTTTTTATCATTAAAAAATAAAACCACATGACTGGTGAAGCTCTCTTCATTCACTTGGGTCATTTTTCTGATATGATACTGTCATTACCAAAAAAAAAAGGAAGAGGGTAAGAACAGAGACAATTCAAGAAATATTGATCTAAAATTATTTAATGGTTTTTCAATTCTCAACAGTCTTTACAAAAGAATTAATAGGGAAATGTATTATCAACCAGGAGAATATGAAGTGAACTTGCTTCTGATGTCTGCTTGACAGGACTTTTTTAAATTAGGAAATTTGAAAACATAATGCATTATAAAATAGATCAAAGTAGCACAGTCATGGTTATTCTAAGGAATGCCAACAATTTTTGATAATCATTGGCAATAATATTTCTAGGCAAAAAAATTATAAAAATTTTTAAAAATAAATTTAAATCATAATAAGTGAAGAAAGCTTTCCCACCCATACCAGTTAATAAAGTATGCTCTGACTATCCTGTATTAAAATATAAGGTGGTGCCCTGGCCGGTTGGCTCAGCGGTAGAGCGTCGGCCTAGCGTGCGGAGGACCCAGGTTCCATTCCTGGCCAGGTCACACAGGAGAGGCGCCCATTTGCTTCTCCACCCCTCCGCCGCACTTTCCTCTCTGTCTCTCTCTTCCCCTCCCGCAGCCAAGGCTCCATTGGAGCAGGGATGGCCCGGGCGCTGGGGATGGCTCTGTGGCCTCTGCCCCAGGCGCTAGAGTGGCTCTGGTCGCAATATGGCGACGCCCAGGATGGGCAGAGCATCGCCCCCTGATGGGCAGAGCGTCGCCCCATGGTGGGCGTGCCGGGTGGATCCCGGTCGGGCGCATGCGGGAGTCTGTCTGACTGTCTCTCCCCGTTTCCAGCTTCAGAAAAGTGAAAAAAAAAAAATAAGGTGGTATTTTCACAGAAGAGAAAAATAAATCAATAGAATAGAGATGATAGAAATAGATCTATATATAAATATATACATATATGACACAGATGTCATTCAAGTGATTTATGTAATGATGGTGCTGGCTTAATTGGTTATCCATGTGGAAAAGCATATACTTACATCTTGCTCCATTTATAAAAATGAATTGTAGATGTATTGGATAGAAATGTAAAAATAAATAAGTGAATATAAATAAAAGCAATAAACCAGCCTCAAAAGAGCCACATCTGGCTCGCAAGCCATAGATTCCCAACCCCTACTCTAGACTCTAGCAGAAGTTTCTTTCCGCAGCTGAGTTCAACAAGCATCCAGCAGACAGAGGCTACAGGAGGTGGGACAGAGGGAAACATGGCCTTTTAAGTGGACCTTGCCCCAGGTAAAAGCCAGCATAGGAGTGCAGCTTGGTATTTTCATGTGCACCTGGACCTAACAGAGGCAGCCACAAACTCTGGATTGCTTGTAGCTCCAAGAAGGTTGCTGAGGGATGGTCATGGGCAGTGTCTCCCACTGGTCTGTGTCAGGTTCCTGCCAGGGAGGCCCAGGGCTGGCACATCCAGGGGTGAGCTGTGAACAGCATTGGCTCAGAACCCAACGACCCTTGCTAGAGTGGTATCCTAAGGAAAGTTTCTTCACACCTGGCCCAGCCGAGGTGAGTTCCACTCTCTGTGATCAGCACTGGCACAGTGGCTCATGTGCATTAGATATGGTGGATCTTGAAAGTCATCTGGCCTGGGCGCTGTATATCCTGCCCTGCGAGGCTAGATTCCACAGGGGGAAAGGAGAGAGGCTTGGAGCATGAACATTTAATATGTGGGTCCCTGTGAGTCTATTGTTGGATCTGGTCAAGGGGCTTAGACACCTTGAGGGGGGCACAGTCAGCCCCAGGAGAGGACTCTCTCAGTCTTCCTCCCTGAGACTAGGGTCTCACCAGCTGAAAGGACTTCTGCAGAGGGGACTGTCAGCCACACTCGGTCTGAACCTGCTGCTCACTTTGTTGGGGAGAAATAAAATTTGAGTATCCAGCAGTAGCTGAGAGAATAGGTTCTGGAGTAGGGGCCAATTTCTCCATACTGTGCTTCTGACCAAGAGACTCATGACGTATGGGGTCCCCCTAATGCAGGCATCCCCAAACTACAGCCCGTGGGCCGCATGCGTCCACCCTGAGGCCATTTATCTGGCCCCCACCGCACTTCCAGAAGGGGCACCTCTTTCATTGGTGGTCAGTGAGAGGAACACTGTATGTGGCAGCCCTCCAACAGTCTGAAGGACAGTGAACTGGCCTCCTGTGTAAAAAGTTTGGGGATCCCTGCCCTAATGTATTCACAACTTCTGCTGCCCTAACCCACCAAGCATGCAACCTGGAGGGATTGATTGGGTAAGGCCAGTCTGAGCTCACACTACAGTATTACTACAGAAGACTTTGTGGGAAGACCAGGTATCGGCAAGAGGAGGAGGAGAAACTGAAAAGTGGAGACAAATCTTACAGAGCTTGGGGATTTTATGAAGCTGCTGTCAGCTCTAAGCAGGAGGAAGCTGATACTTATACAAAGGTTGGCCCCTCCCACACAACCCAGGCACAAAAAATGCAAACACAAATAGCAAAAAGTGTAGTAGCTGCAGACAGGTAGCCACAGCAGGTTACAAACAACAGCTGATGCCAACCCAAGAAGATCTAGAGCCAACACGACTGGTAGTGGGTGGCAGACAGCACCAACTCTAGACTTGGCTATCTATACTAGCAGCACTCCCAAAGGTGTAGTCTAGCAGACACCAGACACTATGGACAGTAAATACACCCAACAGGACAGATATTGCACAGTGTGTAATGCACATGATCAAGGTTGACCCTTAGAGCCAGACAGCCTGAAAGAGATAAGTGTACCTGAGAAAGGACCAACTGCATGTAGTACTCACATACAATAAGAGGGAAAATAGTACCCTTAAGAAGCATTCCTTGAACAAGGAAAATAGGTGGCCTGGAGGTCAGTACCACTGAGCCCATCTTCTTCATAAAGTCACCACAAAAATTTCAAAGTCAGACAGTGCTACCTAATGCACAGACAAAATGCAAAGACAGAACAATGCGACCCAAATTAATCAATAAGAGAAATCCCCAGAAAAGGAACTAAATGAGATGGAAGTAACAAAACTACCAGATTTTTAGGATGCTCAAGTATCTTAGAGCAACAATGAATGGACTTAATAAACACTTTAAAAAAGTGATAGCAAGCATTAAAAAGGACATTGAAATAACAAGAAAGAACAAGTCAGAAATGACAAATAAAATATCAGAAATGAAGGCTGCATTAGAAGGAATTAATAGCAGGCTGCATGAAGCAGAGGATTGAGTCAGCAATTTAGAGCAGTGGTCCACAACCTTCTTTGGGCCACGGACCGGTTTAATGTCAGAAAATGTTTTCATGGACCGGCCTTTAAAGTGGGACTGATAAATGTATCACGTGACCAAGACAAGTGTCAAGAGTGAGTCTTAGACAGATGTAACAGAGGGAATCTGGTCATTTTTAAAAAATAAAACATCGTTCAGACTTAAATATGAATAAAACAAAAATAATGTAAGTTATTTATTCTTTCTCTGTGGACTCGTAGCAAATGGCCCACTAACCGGTACCAGTCTGTGGCCCGGGGGTGGGGGACCACTACCTTAAAGCATATCCACCATCCCTGTAAATGTTACCACTCTTATCTAGTTAATAAGCTCTAGTGAGCATAGTGAGTTCTGCTGTCTGAGCAGAATTTTCTTCCAGTAAAGTGTTATAAATTCTTGGGGCAAAGTGAGTTGTTGTTTTTACTGTGTTACTTTACCTGATGTTTTTCTGTTTAGCTTTTAAAATATGACCCATCGAAAACCAAGGTTAAGCCTGCATTTTTAAAGGGATTTCTAATAAATCTATCCAGAACATAGATTCAAAAACAGGATTACATACTCATAAGATTCCTCTTCTCGGTTAATGGAAGGATATCTGTTACTTATACTAGATGAATAATATAATACAAAATAATAGTCTGTTTTTACTCAACACTAGAAGTATGTTTTCTATCTACAAGTTTAATGTGAAGTGAAAACCAAGGATCAGTCATAGAGACTAAGACTCAAGAATCAAGCAAGTTGAGAGATCAAGTAGTTAAATGTGTTTTATATACAAAGTTTATATAATATTACCCCACAGACAGAAACATTTGACGTTGCTTAAAAATCTGTCTTTATGCAGTACGAATTGGCAGTCTGTGAAATATTAAAGGGACTTTATTTTTTCTCATTCCTATAGCATGTGTCCTGATAGGTAACTAGTTTATAGAAAACATTATGCACCTCAATCACATAAATTTAAATAAATAGATGGCTAGTTTCAAAGACACTTAATAAAGTTATTTTGAGAGCCAATAGGTAGCATCAGATCACAACCATCTTGGTATAAATTCCTTCTCTCTTTACAAAAGTACTATAACTAGAAGGTATGAGACTTGAAAAATTAAAAGTTAATTAATCACAGCATTTTTTTTCAGTATCTTTTTTCATGTCATAAACAAGTCTCACAGATTGTAATTTAGTTAAACAACAAACACTTTTTTTTTTCATTTTTCCGAAGCTGGAAACGGGGAGGAAGTCAGACTCCCGCATGCGCCCGACCAGGATCCACCCGGCATGCCCACCATGGGGCGATGTTCTGCCCCTCTGGGGCGTCGCTCTGTTGCATCCAGAGCCATTCTAGCACCTGAGTCAGAGGCCACAGAGCCATACTCAGCACCCGGGCCATCTTTGCTCCAACGGAGCCTTGGCTGTGGGAGGGGAAGAGAGAGACAGAGAGGAAGGAGAGGGGGAGGGGTGGAGAAGCAGATGGGCGCTTCTCCTGTGTGCCCTGGCTGGGAATCGAACCTGGGACTCCTACATGCCAGGCCGACACTCTACTGCTGAGCCAACCGGCCAGGGCCAACACTTCTTTTTATACAAAGACAGAGACAGAAAGGGAGAAAGATTTGAAACATCAATTCATAATTTTAGAACTCTTAGTTGTCCAGTGATTGCTTCTCATACGTGCCTTGACCAGGGGGTTCCAGCCTAGCCAGTGACCCCTTGCTGAAGTCATTGAACTTGAGTTCAAGCCACTGACCTTGGACTTCAAGCCAGAAACCTTTTACTTCAAGCCAGCCGACCTTGTCCTCAAGCTCTTTCAAGCCAGATGAGATCACACTCAATCTGGCAACTTTGGGGTTTTAAAACCCAGACTTTAGAGTCCCAGTTTGATGTTCTATCCACTACAACACCACCGGTCAAGGGACAATAAATACATTTTATGTACTGCAAATGTATTTTTAAAATTTTTACTCTGAATGTAAGATACCTCTGAATAATTTCTTCTTTTGGAGTAGACCTGTCTCTGCAATTCATCATGGTCTGGCTCCTACGTTAGTATCATCTGAGAGGTGCCCTAAGATGACATCAGTTCCTATTTCTCTGCTTGTTTGATAGCAGGTGGGGTTAATGGTGATAAAGTCAAAGGAATTGCTATTAAGAAATAAGGTTAACATGTTCTCAAGTAAGACCTGTGTGTGGTCAAAGGTGGGATCACTTCCAAAATACATCTGTGAGGGCTGATATTTTTTTCTTTTAATTTGAGCTCATTTTGTCCAACACTTTTTATCCTTGTAGATCAGTAATGGCTTTAATCTAAAAGTGACCCAATGCATAAAGTAGGGGATTGCAGAGTGGGAACAGAGTCAAGCAAATCTCAGAGGAGTTGAAGGCTTTTGTGAGTGTGCCATTCTATATAAATATATACATGAAATATAGATAGTACATTCTCAAATACATGGAAGCTAGCAGAATGTTCTGGTTTCTCCACCAGCAATTCTCAATTACACTGAGCCCCTAGAGGTGGTGGAGACTTCCCCAATTTCTCTCTCTCTCTTCTCTCTCTCTCTCTCTCTCTCTCTCTCTCTGTCTTAACTTCCTGCCCACCTCCAGCCATGTGAGTTAACCTGTAGTATCAGTCACAATACACCTTAGAGCGGCTGGGAATAAGGGCAGAAGAGGGAGGGACCGTATGTACGTGCAGGACCAGGAGAGGAGAAGAGGGAAGGTCCCTGCAGTCCCACACACTGGCTCTGACAGTCCCTCCATGCATCATACTCATCCTGCCCAGGGAGTAGTTCTAGACTCACCACCTTTGGGACAAAGGTGAGATCAGGAGGGAAACCCAATCAGCTCACCACTGTTTCCACGTTGAAGTCATGAGTGTGATTCAGTGCTAAACTGTGTCTCACAGGATTGGGAAGGTGAGACTTTGGGGGGACTCGGGGCAATACATGTGGAGGCCTATTACCGATACCATCCCCTCCCTGCAAAGATTACTGGAACAGAATCTCTTCCTTTAGTTGTCAGCTCGTTGAACAAGTGAAGCCCTCGTGACTCTAAAGCAGGGTGCCTGCCTTGATTGTATCACAAGGGCATGGATACGGTCACAGTATTTCCACGTTCACCATCTGACTCAGGAGGATTGAGGGGCATCAGCACGTACAGGGCAGCCCCAACAGACGCGCTCAGTTAGGGACACAGAACCCACAAGACCGAGCCTGGTTTCCCTGGACGCTGAGGTCTGCCTGGGCCTGTGCACTCACTGAACTCAGGCTGAATTAGCACCTCCTCCTCCAGCCACACCAGGGCTGAGAGCTGCTCCTCCCTCCCTCACGTTTACCTTCAGACAGGGAATTTAATCTTTAACATAGGAAGCATAGGGAAAAACTGAAAATGCTAAAGAAAATGGATGTATTTGCAAAAATAAACTTGTTCTCAGAACTAAAATACATGGCAAGTTGTGTCTGCAGGTGTGTCTGGATCTCTGGCCATCTTCCATCTGTGCCCATTCAAACTCAATTATTTTGTCCTTTAGACTTCAGATGAAGTCAGCGATGGGTGTGCTGCCCTTACTGGCTGGGGCTGTAGCCTGTCTTCCCACCCCTGAACCGCAGAGACTGAGAGGCCAATGTTCAGTCTGTGAGAACATTAAGGGCAGACCGCAGTTTCTGTCTCAGCGCCTGTGGGGGTGATGGCAGCACCTGCATGGCACAGCCTGTGCTGGTCTCCGGGGTGTGTGCTCCGTGCTGGCCTGGGGTGGGGGTGCTCCATGCTGGCCTTGGGGGTGTGCTCTGTGCTGGCCTGGGGTGGGGGTGCTCCGTGCTGGCCTTGGGGGGGTGCTCCATTCAGGCCCAGCTCACCGTCCACGTGTCTTCTTCTGGAGCGTCCACCACCTTCTCCTGTCCTTTGGCTGGAAGTTCTGGTCTCCCTCAGAATCTTAGGGTCCTCTCCCTTCCTGTGCTGTGTTGAAGTTTACATACCTGGGTGGTTGACAGGACAAAGTGGCAAGAGAAAAAAAGAGAGATAAGTAAGCAGGATTCCCCCAAAACTGTGGAGCACAGAGGCTTGTTTTCCCAGGATCTCACCAGGACAGAGTTTTCCTGGGAAATCTGGGAGCCTCCACCCAGGTCATATCTGAGCTTCAGGGACGAGCAGGGCCCATCAATCCCCTTGTCCCGACCTCTCTGCGTCATTTCCATCCTGTCCATGGCTCAGTGCTGAGACTCACCACCTTTCAGACAAAGCTGAGATCTAAGAGGGAAAACCAGTCAGCTCACCACTGTGCTGCTGGTCATTTCCGAAGTTCTGACCTCCCACCCAATCTGCCCACTGCAGCTTCCTTTCCAGGCTTCGCACTTACCAGCCTTTTCTATTGTGCCTGAGTTCAGGGTCATCATCAGTGAGGGATGGCCAGCCATGGACCTGCTCCATTTTGGTGCCTTCAGAATGATGTGGTCTCTCTTTTTAAGAAAGGGAAGAAATGGATCTGGACAGCAAGTAGACTTTCTTTAGAAATAAATGGACAGTGTTTTCTTTTCTCATAGTCTTTGAAGTGCCATGTTGGTCGGCAGGAGATACTTTTGTTCTTCTCTCTGGTTACTCTTTCTGACGAAGGTGGATGAACTTGGCTACACAGACATGGGGACAAGCAGGTGGGCATGCTGACCTGGGTTCAGAGATGCACGGCTGGTGCTGTTTTGCATTCAGGAGCCTCTCTCCCTGTGCGGTTCAATTCTGGCTGGTGAGCTGCTCCACCCAGGCCTCCCTAATATTGCCAATTCGTCCATCCTGCAATTCGTCTGAGCTGATTGCCAGTGAATGGGAGTGTCAGCAGTCCTTTTGCCACTGGGTAGAGCCACATGTCAGGGAAGCCTGGGGTCACCAAGGCACAGTGTGGGGAGGATAACCTACAGTGGTTCCCTGGACCACATTATGGGAGACAAGGAACAAGTTGGTATCACTGGGTTGAGACACTTGAGAAATCTATTGTGGCATTTTGATGCACTACCCAGACAGTCTGATGGGCAATTAGAATCTCCCTGGCTTGACCACTGAGTAAGTGTAAGACATTTAATAATTAACTTTTCTTTCTCTCATTTTCAGTTAACCCCTTGCCATATAGCGTGTGTTGATTTCCCCACCAGCATTACCTTTCCCTTCGTGCAGCCACGCTGAAAGACAAGCAGGAACCATCTCTGGAAGGAGAGAGCATAGGAAGACAGTATTATTATTAACCTGGTTTTGAGCATCATTCTCCAAAGTACAGAGAGAACAATTATTCATCATCTCTTACCTTTGAAAGAGCCCAAGTTACATTGCTGCTGCTATGATCTGCTGATAATTCAAAAGCACCCACTCTCCCAGATGACCCTGCTGTCCCTCTGATCATCAGGTGTCTTTGAATAGGGACACTCATGGGCACTCTTCCTGTGACGGCCATGGAGACCCAGTTGAGGTGGAGGAAGGTCTTTTATATCCTTGAATAAATTACTCCTAGGTATTTGATTGTTTTTCAATTCAATTGTACATGGGATTGTTCCCTTAGCTTCCTTTTCTATAGTTGATTATTTGTATATAAAATACAACTGATTTCTGGATACTTATTTTGTATTCTGATTTGCTGAATTTATTTCTCAGTTCTAGTAGACTTTTGATGGAATCTTTATGGTTTTCTATATACAATATTATGTCATCAGCAAATAATGACAGGTCTTTTCAATCTGGATGCCTTTTATTTCTTCTTCTTGTCTGATTGCTGTAGCTAGGACTTCTAGCAAGTACACTGTTGAATACGAATAGGGAAAGCAGATATCCCTGTCCTTGTTTCTGATCTTAGGAAAATGCTTTTAGCTTTTGCCTACTGAGTTTGATGTTGCCTGTGGGTTTGCTATAGGCTTCTTTTTATGTTGAGGAATGTTTTCTCCACTCTCACTTGGCTGAGAGTGTTTATCATAAATGGGTGCTGGATTTTATCATTGTTTTTTCTGCTTCTGCTAACATGTCATGTGGTTTTTCTCCTTCATTTTGTTTATATGGTGTATCATATTAATTGATTTGAGGATTTTGTACCCAGAATAAATCTTACTTGATCATGGTTTATGAGCAATTTAATGTATTGCTGGACCTGATTTGGTAATATTTGTTGAAGACTTTAGCATCTATGTTCATCAGGGATATTGGCCAGTGAGTTGCTTTCTTTGTAGTGTCTTTATCTGGTTCTAGAATTAGGATAATGCTGACCTAATAAAATGAGCCTAGGAGTCTGTCCTCCTCTTAGGTATTTTAGAATAGTTTGAGAAGTATAGGTGTTAGTTCTTTGAATCTTAAGTAAAATGCTCTTCTGAAGCAATCCAGTCCAGGATTTGTTTTTTGGGATTTTGTTGTTGCTGTTGTTCTTACTGCTTCAATTTCATTAGTTGTAATCAGTCTGCTAAGATTTTCACTTTCTTCTGATTGAGTTTTGGAAGATTGTATGTCTCTAGCAATTTATCCATTTCATAAAGATTTTTCTATTTGCTAATGTATGTTCGTAATTTTTTTATAGTCTTTTGCATATATATATATAGTATCAGTTGTCACTTCTCTTTCATTTCTAATTTAATTTATGTGGGTCCTCTCTTTTTTTATGTCAATCATATCTTTTCAAAGAACCATCTCTTGCTTTCATTGATCTTTTGTGGTTGACTTTTGGGACTTTATTTCTTTTATTTTTGTTCTGATCTTGATTATTTTCTTTCTTCTGTTCACCTTGGGCTTTATCTGTTTTTCTTTTGCTTGTTTTTTTAAGTGCAAAGTTAGACTGTTGATTGAAATTTTTCTTCTTTCTTGTAGTATGCTTGTAATGCTATAAGTTTCCCTCTTAGGAATGCTTTCAGTGTGTCCCATAGATTTTGAATTGTTATGTTCTCATTTTCATTTGTTTAAAGGTATCTTTTGATTTCTTCCCTGAACTCATTGTTGACTCCTTCATTCTTCAGTATCATGTTATTCAGCTTCCATGACTTTCTGTCCTTTTCTATTTTTTTTTGTAATTGATTTCTAGTTTCATACTATTTTGGTCAGAAAAGATACTGGATATAATTTCAATCTTCTTACTTTTATAAAGACTTATTTTATATTCTAACATGGTCTAGTCTAGGAAATATTTCATGTGCACTTGAAAAAAATTTAAATTCTGCTGCTTTAGTGTAAAATGTTTTGAAAATATCAGTTAAATCCATGTGATCTGGTGTGTCATATAAGGTCCCTTTTTTGTTGTTGATTTTCTGTTTGGAACATCTATCCATTGATGTCAATTGGATGTTAAAATCCCCTACTATGACTGTATTATGATTAATTTCTTCATTCATGTCATCAAGAATTGCTATATATATTTAGGTGTTCCTATGTTGGTATATAAATGTTTGCAAGAGTTACATCTGCTTGTTGGATTGCTCAACCTTTATCATTATGTAGTGTTTTTCTTTTTCTTTTCTCATACCCTTTGTTTTAAAACCTAGTTTATCTGATCTAAGTATTGCTAATGCAACCTTTTTTAAATTTCCATTTGCATAAAATATCTTTTTCTATCTCTTTACAATTAATCTGTGAGCTTTTTTTGTTTTGTTTGCTGTGAGGTGGGTTTCTTGTGGGTAGCATATATAGGTCTTTTTTTCTTAGCCACTTAGGTACCCTGTGTCCTTTGTTTGGAGCATTTATGCCATTTACATTTAAAGTGATTATTTATAGGTACATATTATTACCATGTTATTCTCTTAACTATATTCCTCTCTTTTTTGTTTTTCTTCTTCTTTAACATTTCTTGTAAAAGTGAAATTATTACATAATCACTAGCACATCTCCCCTGAAGGGTGGTGCCGGTGGATAGTGGTTAGAATAGCCTCTGTCTCAAAGGCACACAACACAGTCACTGATATCTCCTAAGACTTCCCAGACCTTTATACCTCAGCATAGGTGGCCAACTCTTCATTAGGGCACCAGCTCCACAATGTTATGTAAGGGGGAATCCAGAGGGTGGAGTATTCTTTCTCCCATGCTGACACTGTATGGTGGGGAATGCTCTACTCTGAAGGATGAGTTCTGTGGAATGGGAGAGTGAGTCAGCACAGGGTTCCTGGCAGCTGTCCCTTCAGCTCTCTCCCCAAAACCACAAACCCCAGTTTCTTCTCACATGACTCTAGCCTGTTCCACTCTCCCTTCTCCAAAACCCAGTATGAGTAGCTGTGAATGAGATTTTTTGAGTTGATTCTTTAAGAAGGCACCCGTTTATCTAGCACACTGCTGTCTCTCACTGGCAGAGAGAATCCCCACTAATCTTCATAACCAGATGTTATGTGGGTGCCTCTTCCTGTCTCTAGTGCTCTGGGCTGGGGAGTCCAGCTTGGGGTTGAGACTCTAGACTTCTGAGAGGGAAACTTGTAGCTGAGATAGTCCTCTGGGATTTCAGAGGCTACCCATGAAAATGGGGCCAGCCCTTTTCACATCTGCTCTTTTTAACTCTATGTGACTTCTGTAAATCTTTAGTCTAAAACCTCTTCAGCTACTCATCAGCTGGTTATTCAGGCTGATTATTCTATATTTTTGTTGTATTCCCAGTTTGGTTCTGGAAAAAGTGAGTGTAACATTCACCTCCCACCATCTTGAATCTCTCATAATATCTTTCCTTCTAAGGAGGAATAACATTCCATTGTATGGATGGACCACATTGTGTATATCCATTCATCCATCATTGGAACGCTTGAGTTTCTCCCTTGTTTTAGCTATTGTAAATAACATTTCTGTGAACACAGGTATGCAAAAACTCTTCAAGGCCCTGCCTTCAGTGTTTTGAGTGAACACCCAGAATTGAGTTTGCTGGATAACATAGTAGTTGTCTTTTTTATTCTGAGAACCTTTCCACTGTTGATTACAGCAACTATAGACTTGTACATTCCCTCCGGCAGTGTACAAAGGACTTAGTTTGACTTTCTTTGTAAGAGTGGACATACATAGGTAAATAATACCGCATTTCTGGACTTAATGTGTTTGGGATCTGTAGTCTCAGATCAGCATGTGAGCTCAAGTGTTCTACAAATTGTCCACAGATTCTCAGAGCTGAAGGAACTATCCTAGTGTGAGCGATGCAAGGTTTCTTGGGGCACATCGGGGTAATGAAAGTATGGTGGGGGTCATGCAGCTATAATCTTGTTACCATGTCATGAAAAGTGTAGTCTCCATCTGTGTGGCTGATCTTAGAAGATGTGTCCCTCCATTTTCTTCCTAACAGAACTGCAGTTCTGTTCAATATCCAACCCAGATGAATGCTTACTGGCTTCCCGAATAGCCTCTCCCAGCCTTCAGACCCTTGGGCAGATGAGCCAGACTGGCTGGGGTGTAGAGGATGGTGGATAAAGGCCCTTGGGTGTGTTGACGATGCTGTCAGCCATTAAGGTTTTTAGGCATGAGTATATCTATATTTCTGTAGACATATCTCTTTTTTTTGTCTTAGAGAACAAGAACAAATATATATTTCTCACTATTCTGGATGTGTTGTTGTTCAAGATTAAGGAAGTGGCAGATCCATTGTTTGGTGAGGGTCTGCTTCCTACTTGTACTGAATTGCCCTCCTGCTGTCCTGCTGTGTTTCCACATGGTGATTTACATATATATGCGTGTGTACATATATGTGTTTGTGTGTGTGTGTGTGTGTGTGTGTGTGTGTGTGTGTGTATATATATATATATATATATATATATATATATATATATATATTTAATGTGAGGAGAGGAATAAGTGAGACAGACCCTCACAGGTGCCACCACAACCAGGATCCACCTGGCAAACCTTATCTGGGGCCAAGGCTCAAAACAATTGAGCCACTGGCTGGGAGGAGATGACAGAGAAAAAGGGAGTGGGAGGGGAAGAGAAGAAGGTTTTCACTTATCATTTGTACCCTGACTGGGGATCAAACCCAGGTGTCCACATGCCAGGCTGAGACTCTATCCACTGAGCAACCGACAAGGGCTGTCCTTTATATTTTTTAAAGAGTACTCTGTGATTTGACATTTAAAATATAATAGTATTTGAGATATGTCTTTTTTATGAAATTTATTGAGGTGACAATGGTTAATAAGATTATATAAGTTTCAAGTGTAGATTTGTATGAGAGATGACCTGTATGTTACATTTCGTGCCCACCACCCCAAATCAAACCCAAATATTTTATTACTATATATTTGGGCCCCTTTAACATTTATTACCAACTTTTCCCTGACAACCATCATTCTGTTGTCTGTTTACGAGTTTCAGTTTTATATCCCACATATGAGTGCAATCTTATCTTATGGGTCTTAGCTTTTCTGACTCACTTATTTTGCTTAGCACAATATTCTCAAGGCCCATCTATGTTGTTGCAAAAAACAGTATTTCATCTTTTCTTCTGCCTTGAGGGCATCTTGAGAGCACAGTTAGGATTTAGATAGATGAAGATAGTGAGAAGTCTGCTTCAGGTACAGAGAGTGGGCATGCAGCCTGGAGGCTGAGAAACAAAGACTGAGATGTGAGCACAAGCCTCGCAGAGGCCTGTGAGTGAGAGGACAACGAAGGGTAAAAAAATATCCTCTATGGAGAGACCGGGCAGGAGAAATAGGGAACCCTCCATACAGGAAACAGAAAAGAGTTCCCCCTGTCCTGACTCCCTGCCCTGTTTCCTCCACCCAGTATCCCCTGCCCCGGCTGTCCAGACCCACAGCCCTGTCCCCCCTGCCCTTTTCCCTCCAACAAGCATCCCCTGCCCCACCTGCCCTGTTCCCCCCCGTTCCCCCCTGCCCTGTCCCCCCGCCCTGTACCCCCTGCCCTGTTCCCCCTGCCCTGTCCCCCCTGCCCTGTCCCCCCGCCCTGATCCCCCGGCCCTGTTCCCACTGCCCTGTTCCCACTGCCCTGTTCCCGCTGCCCTTTTCCCCCTGCCCTGTTCCCGCCACCTAGTTCCCCCTGCCCTGTTCCCCCTGCCCTGTTCCCACTGCCCTGTTCCCGCTGCCCTTTTCCCCCTGCCCTGTTCCCGCCGCCTAGTTCCCCCTGCCCTGTTCCCCCTGCCCTGTTCCCACTGCCCTGTTCCCGCTGCCCTTTTCCCCCTGCCCTGTTCCCGCCGCCTAGTTCCCCCCGCCCTGTTCCCCCCTGCCCTATTTCCCCTGCCCTGTCCCCTCCATGGAAGGCCTCCTGTCCCCATTGCCCTGTTTCCTTTATGGAGGGTCCCCAGTTTACCCTTCCCTGTTTTCTCCATGGAGGGCCCCGTCCCCTCACTCACTAACCTCTGGGAAGCATGTGTTCCAGTCTCTCATCTTTTCTCAGCCCCCAGGCTGCGTGCCCACTCTCCGTACCTGAATCACGTTTCTCACCATCTTCATCTGTCTAAATCTTACCTGTGCTCTCCAGACACATCTCAAATATCATTGCAGGTGTCAAATCACAGAATGATCTTTAAAAAATATTAACCAGATCACCTGACCAATGGAGAGAGTGGTGATCTAGGACGATGAGGCCCAAGTTCAAAACCCTGAGGTCTCTGGCTTGAGCACTGGAGCACCGGCTTGAGTGGGGGCTCACCACCTCAGCGCGGGCATGCTGAGTGCGAGGTCATCAGTGTGATCCCAAGGTTGCCGGTGAACAAGGGGTCACTACTGGGCTTAACCTCTCCCCTGACCCCCTCAAGTCATGTACGAGAAGCAATCAATAAACAACTAAAGTGAAACAACTACCAGGTGATGCTTCTCATCTATCTCTTCCCCTCACTCCTCTCTCTTCTTCTCTCTCTCTCTCTCTCTCTCTCTCTCTCTCTCTCTATATATATATATATATATATATATATATATATATATATATACCAGATCATGTCATTCTCATGCTTAAAATCATTGTTCTGAGAGTGCTGTCAACTCACCCTCCCCTACACTCCTGCCTGTCCCGCTCTCCCTGCCCTGGGGCTCTTGTCTTTGGTGGTGACTTCCCCAGTGCTGAATGTGGGCAGCTGTCTAAATGCTAAGTCTGAGCGTAAATAGTACAAGAACTTGGGGAGCCCTTCCCTGAACCTGCTGGAGAGTCACCGTGCAGAGGCCCCAACGCAAATCTGTGGGTTAAAATGTGGCAATAGATCACAGAGGTATGACAGGTCACAGAAGTAGGACGGGTCACAAAGGTAAGACAGGTCACAGAGGTAAAGTAGGGACAGCCCTGGGTCAGCCAGGTTGGACAAGGTACCAGGTGTTCTCAACAGTGGGAAGGGGCAGGAGAAGGGGTCAAAGATGCTGTAGGAAGGACTCAACCCTTGTCCTGTCTTTGAGGCTGGAGGAAGGGAATGTGAGCCAAGGGGTGCGAGTGGCCTCTGAAGCCAGGAATGGCTTCGGCAGGGCCACAGAAGGAAGCTGTCCCTTAAGGAATGGATTATGCAAGACGCTGTGAGCAGGAAATGGGACCTCCAGGAGCCGTCAGGGAAGAGTCAGCCTGATGAACCCCCTGAGGTTACTGACCCACACTACCTGTGACCACACACTGTTGTGTGGGCCTCCTTGTTTGAGGTCATTTGTTAGGGCAGCAATAGAAAACCAGTAGAACCGCATCACTCCCTACTCACATCACCTGAGTCTGTTTACTCCATGGGTCTTAGTATCTTCTGGAGTCCAGTGTTGTTCCTGTGCACCAGTCCGTGTCCCAGACCCTGTCAGCACCAGAGCAGTAGTGTGCGGAGGCCTCGGCCCAGGAGCCAGGTCCAGAGCCCCACGGAGACGGGGGCAGAGGTCACACACTGATGAATGAGCTCAAAACTGTGCAACTCTATTAAATAACACAGTAATTCTGACTACAAATTGTGGTGGTGTTTGTAAAAGGTGGAAAGAGACATGATATCTATAGTCAATTTTGAACGATTCTGTGCTGTGGTTGTTATAGACAGTTCTAAAGTCCACAGAAGTTTTTAAAGATATTTTATGTTTGCTGTCTGCTTTAAAGGGAGAAGGTGCATTGATGAACTGTTTCTGTTAGTACTAATACTGACACATTTCTTACCTGCAATGTTCTTTTTCAAAGACTTTATTTAATAAGCAGCAAAGTCTAGAATGGGATTTATGTTTCAATTGGAATCCAAATGCGATCAGACACTGTTTCTGATAGGACAGTAGCTGAACGTTTTGAATTGTGTGTGTTAAACGTGAAAGAAACAATGTGATATATTGACAATGTATTCAATTTTTCAACAATTCATTATACATGTCACTGAAAACCTACTTGATTACAGTGTAATATTGTATTATTCAGGAAATTGCTGCAATTCTGGTAAAGTATGTAAGTTATGTACACAGTGAAAACGTAATGTTTTCTAAATAACCGAAATGGTATTCTGACACTTCTGATAGGGAAAGACAAAGAAAGGCTAGTGAGTTTACATTAGTGTTAGAATATCTTCTGGAGCTTTGTATGGTATACAGTTTGATATTAAGAGCAGAATAGCAGAAAGTATAGAAAAACATTTCCTTTTGTTTCAAGGTTACTTCTGGGTTCATCTATAGGCATTAGCTATCTGGAATTATTTAAAGGTTGAGGATACCATGATAGAAAATTGACGGGTAGTTTAACAATGGCTCTTTGATTATGCACGTATTTTGAGACAAGTACTCTGTGTAATGTAGAAAATATCTCTAGTTTAAACTTAATGTCTTTCTAATTCTATATGAATTACCTATCTGGAACTATGTAAAGGCTGAGGATACCATGACATTACATAGACCGGTAACTTAAGAGTGGCTCTTTGTTCATTCACGTATCTTGAGCCAAGTACTCTGTGTAATGTATAAAATATCTCTAGTTTAAACTAAATATCCTTGTATCATTTCTTGTACATGTGCAGTTTGATGGACTTGCTACTCATGTTTGCTAGATGATTGAAGTTATCTTTAAATTCAGGGCTAACAGCTGTTTTCCACCTAATTTTTAAAGTCTATTTACACAATAAGGTGACGTCTTCACTGGAGAAATCTGATTTTACATAGAACTCTGTGTGTTGGTAAAAGTCCAATTCATAAATGAAGCACTGCTAGGTTAAAAGAAGACTTTAATTAGCCTCAGATTTAAAAGTTTCCAGAGCAAAAAATACATACTATGTAATCACAAAAGCCTGAAGTTAGTTTTCAAGTGGAAACAAACATGCGGACGAGAAAACCATCTACAGAACACTTGAAACGGGTTTTGGTAAAAACCCGGATACAACGAGAAGGTAAATCTGATGTGTAAAAAGCGTTAACCGTTTTCCTGGAAGAAAGAAATATCTTCAGAAGTATGATCTGATCTTTGGACAAGTTCTTAAGAAAAGTACAGTAACAGTTATTTAAAACCACACATTTTCGTACGTTTGAGAGTCTAAGCACTCTTCGTGTATGCACGTTACTGTGTAAGAAAACTGAGTACTATCGCAACTTCTAGTGAATATCAAAATATTGCCAAGCACTGCTTCCCCTGAGGAGCACACAAGTCACAACTCTATTGAAGAATACAGTGAATTTGACTACAAATTGTAGTGGTGTTTGTACAAGGTGGAAAGAAATGAATGATATCTATGGTCACATTAAAACGATTCTATGATGTGGTGGTTATAGACAGTTCTAAATTCTACGGAAGTTTTTAAAGATATTTTATGTTTCTTGTCTGCTTTAAAGGGAGAAGGTACATTGATGAACTGAAAGACGCATTTCTTACCTGCAATGTTCTTTTTCAAAGGTTGTTTATTTAATAAGTAGCAAACTCTAGAATGGGTTTTACATTTCAATTGGAATCCAAACGCCATCACACACTCTTTCTGATAGGACAGAAGCTGAACTTTTTGAATTGTGTTTGTTAAACATGAAGGAAACAATGTGATGTATTTTCATGTATTTCAACAATTCATTATATGTATCACTGAAAAACTACTTGATTACAGTGTAATACTATTAAAGGAATTGCTGCAATTCTGGCAAAGTATGTAAGTTATGTACGCAGTGAAAACGTAATGTTTTCTAAATAACCAAATTTGTATTCTGACTCCTCTGATAGGGAAAGACAAAGAAAGGCTGATGAGTTTAAATTAATGTTAGAATATCTTCTGGAGCTTTGTGTGGTATACAGTTTGATATTAAGAGCAGAATAACCCTGGCCGGTTGGCTCAGTGGTAGAGCGTCGGCCTAGTGTGCAGGAGTCCCGGGTTCGATTCCTGGCCAGGGCACACAGTAGAAGTGCCCGTCTGCTTATCCACCCCTCCCCCTCTCCTTCCTGTCTGTCTCTCTCTATCTTCCCCTCCTGCAGCCGAGTCTCCATTGGAGCAAAGATGGCACAGGTGCTGGGAATGGCTCCATGGCCTCTGCCTCAGGCGCTAGAGTGGCTCTGGTTGCAACAAAGCAATGCCCCTGATGGGCAGAGTATCGCCCCCTGGTGGGCATGCCGGGTGGATCCCGTTCGGGTGCATGCAGGAGTCTGTCTGACTGCCTCCCCATTTCTGGCTTCAGAAAAATGTAAAAAAAAAAAAAAAAAAAAGAGCAGAATAGCAGAAAGGATAGAGAAACATTTCCTTTCATTTCTAGGATACTTCTGGGTAATCTATATGAATTACCTATCTGGAATTATGTAAAGGCTGAGGAAACCATGACATTTCATAGACCGGTAATTTAATAGTGGCTCTTTGTTCATTCTCGTATCTTGAGCCAAGTACTCTGTGTAATGTAGAAAATATCTCTAGTTTAAACTAAATGTTTTTGTAACACTTCTTGTTCATGTGCAGTTTGATGTACTTGCTACTCATGTTTGCTAGATGATTGAAGTTATCTTTAAATTTGGTGCTAACAGCTGTTTTCCACCTGATTTTTTAAAGCCTATTTATACAATAAGGTGACTTCTTAACTAGAGAAATTTGATTTTACATAGAACTCTGTGGGTAAAAGTGCAATTCATAAATGAAGCACTATTAGTTTAAAAGAAGACTTTATGTAGCCTAAGCTTTGAAAGCTTCCTGAGCAGGAAATACAGACTATGTTATCAAGAAAGCCTGAAGTTAATTTTCAAGTAGAAAGAAACATGCAGATGAAAAAAACCTTCCTCAGAACATTTGAAACTGGATTTGGCTAAAACCCGGATACAACGCAAAGGTAAATCCGATTTGTAAGAAAGCATTAATCATTGTCCAGGAAAAATAGAATATCTTGGGAAGTATGATCAGATTTTTGGACAAGTTCTTAAGAAAAGTAGAGTAACAGTTTTTTGAAACCACACTTTTTCATTCAGTTTAAGAGTCTAAGCACTGTTTGTGTATGCACATTACTGTGTAACAAAACTGAGTACTATCGCAACTTCTAATGAAAATCAAAATATTGACAAGCACTGTTTTTCCTGAGGAGCAAACAACTATGCAACTCTTAAATAACATAGTAATTTTGACTACAGATTCTGGTGGTGTTTGTAAAAGTTGGAAAAAACAAATGATATCTATGGTCACTTTTGAACGATTCTATGCTGTGGTTGTTATAGACATTTTTACAGTCTACAGAAGTTTTTAAAGTTTTTATGTTTGCTGTCTTCTTTTAAGAAAGAAGGTATACTGATTAATTGTTAATTTTATTTCTAATAGAGATGCATTTCTTACCTTCAATGTTCTTTTTCAAATGCTTTTTACTTTTTAAGGAGCAAAATCTAAAATGTGGTTTATTTTTCAATTGGATTACAAATGCGATCAGACACTGTTTCTAATAAAATAGAGGCTGACAGTTTTGAATTGTGTATGTTAAACGTGAAAGAAATAATGTGATATATTGACAATGTATTTCAACAATTCATTATACATGTCACTGAAAACCTACTTCATTACAGAGTAATACTATTCAGGAAATGTTGCAATTCTGGCAAAGTATGTTAGTTACGTACCCAGTGAAAATGTAATACTTTCTAAATAACCGAATTGGTATTCTGACTCTATTGATAAGAAGAGACAAAGAAAGGCTAATGAGTTTACATTGGTGTTAGAATATCATTCAGTTTGAGAGTCTAAACACACAAGGTATAGGTACATTACTAGGTAACAAATGTAAGTCCTATTTCAATTCCTAACGGTGCTTTACCTGATGAGCAGAAAACTGTGTAAGTGTTGTAAATACTACAGTGAATTTGCAACCAAACATACACATGAGTGACACTATTTCAGAAAACTTGAAACACAAGTTAGGACATATCCGCATACAAAAAATAACTAAATGAGCCATGTAATATAGCATTAAGAATTGTGTTGAAAGGATATATGTTCTGAAGTATGAACTGATCTTATACAAGTTCTTTCAAGTAGTAAACTAACAGTTATTTTAAACATAACCATTTCATTCAGTTTGAGAGATTAAGCACACATGGTATAGGTACATTACTGTGTAACAAAACTGAGTCCTATTAAAATTCCTAACCCTGCTTTACCTAAAGAGCAGACAGCTGTGTAAGTCTTGAAAATACTACAGTGAATTTGCAACCAAACGTACACATGAGTGACACTATCTCTAAAAACTTGAAACTCGTTTTAGCAGAAAGCAGCATACAACAAAAAACTAAATCTGCCTTGTAATTAAGCATTAGAATTGTGCTGAAAGAACATATTTTCAGAAGTATGAACAGATCATTTACAAGGTTTCACAAGAAGTAAACAAACATTTATTTGAAACATAACAATTTCATTCAGATTGAGAGTCTAAGCACACATGGTGAAGATACATTACTGTGTATAAAAACAGAGTCCTAACCCAATTCCAAATGCTGCTTCTCCTGAGAAGAAGACACCAGTGTAAATCTTGTAAATACAACAGTAAATTTGCAACCAAGCATAAATATGAGTGAAACTATCTCAGAAAACATGAAACTTATCTTAGCAGAAACCCGCATACAAAGAATAACTAAATGAGCCATGTAATAAAGCAATAAGAATTGCGTTGAAAGGATGTGTGTTCTGAAATATAAGCAGATCTTATACACGTTCTTTCGAGAAGTAAACTAACAGTTATTTTAAACATAATCATTTCATTCAGTTTGAGAGGCTAAGGACACTTGGAATAGGTACATTACTTTATAACAAAACTGAGTTCTATTTCAATTCCTACCCCTGCTTTATCTGAAGAGCAGACAACTGTGTAAGTCTTGTAAATACTACAGTGAATTTGCAACCAAACATACATATGAGTGACATTATCTCAGAAAACTTGTAACTCATCTTAGGAGAAACCACATACAAAGAATAACTAAATGAGCCGTGTAATAAAGCATTAAGAATTGTGTTGAAAGAATATATCTTGAGAAGTATGAACTGATTTTTACAAGTTCTTTAAAGAAGTAAACGAAAAGTTATTTTAAACATAACCATTTCATTCAGTTTGAGAGGCTAAGCACACACAGTATAGGTACATTACTGTGTAAAAAAACTGAGTCCTATTTCAATTCCTAACGCTGCTGTACATGAAGGGCAGACAACTGTGTAAGTTTTGTAAACACTACAATAAGTTTACAACCAAAAATACACATAAATGACACTATCTCATATAACTAGAAACTCATGTTAGCAGAAACCTGCATAAAAAAATAAGTAAATGAGTTGTGTAATAAAGCAGTAAGAATTGTGTTGAAAGGATATATGTTCTGAAGCGTGAACTGATCTTATACAAGTTTTTTTGAAAAGTAAACTAAAATTTACTTTAAACATAACCATTTCATTATACGGGCATTAGGAATTAGGATAGGGCTCAGTTTTGTTTCACAGTAATGTAGTTATACCAGAAGAGCAGACAACTGTGTAAGTCTTGTAAATACTACATTAAATTTGCAACCAAACATACACATGAGTGACACTACCTCATAAAAATTGAAAATCATGTTAGCAGAAACCCGCATACAAAGAATAACTAAATGAGCCATGTAATAAAGCATTAAGAATTGTGTTGAAAGGATATATGTTCTGAAGAATGAAATGATCTTATACATGTTCTTTTCTTCTTCGTATCTTGGCATTTCCTAGATGTTATATCATTGATGGTTTTTATTCTGTTACCTGGGTCTGTCCCAGGCTGGTTACATTAATAAAGTGGCAGCTGGCTGGGCAGGAAATAGATTTTCCTAGGCTTTCCAGCTCAGGGTTCATAAACCTAGATATTAGGTGAATTTCTTGCTTTCTGGGGGGAAGCTGAATCTTTTTCTTTTTCTTCAAATTTTGGCTGTATTCCTCCTTCGTGGGAGTTTTCTTTGATTTTGGTCAACATCTGGTAAAATAGGTTATACAGCAACATGGATGGAGCAGGGGGATCCCTTATGTGCCTATGATAAAATCTTAGGCAAAGATGGTGGGCTTGAACTAGGGCAGAAGTAAAAGTGATAAATGGTTGGATTTTGAATACTTTCAAGGTTAGAGCCAGTAATTTGACAAAGGGTTGTTAAAGTTAAGTATAAACAGGCTTCTCAGGATTCATCTGCCTTCATATACCTCAGAGCTGGGATTCCAGAGGGGCCATAAATGACTTAAGAGAACATTTCACATCTTGAAACTAGAAACAAGAGTTTAAATGTTGTCACATGAGAATCTAATTATGGGAGCTAAAGTGTTAGTTCTCAAACCTAAACCTGCAGCCAAGATTTCTTTATTTTTGTAGTCATCTCCCTTTCTATAATCTCTGGGTTTGACTATCTCCCAATTCCAGTTGGCATGAGTGCCAGTTCTTTCTCCCTTCTTACATTCATTACCTGTGGATGTTTCAGCCTTCTCCTAATCTTCCCTTACAGTTGTCCAGAAGAAATGATGGTGGCTGTTTGTGGGGCGTATATGTGTGTGTGTGTGTGTGTGTGTGTGTGTGTGTGTGTGAAGGGGGGAGAATGAAAGACAGTTGAAAGCAAGCACTGTCTGTACTCTATTCACAAACTTGACTCTAAGATAACTGAAAACCTAATATGAAATAAACACTTTAAGAAATACAAATACTGTTAGTGGTAAACTACTTTACTGGTAGGACTAACAAAGTACTAATAGATGAAAAGAAGCAGCAACCATTTGGGGCAAGTAGAGTTTCTGCTTTCATTCTAAGATGGGCTTCATTTTCGCTTTTAAAAACTGCGGGCTATACTGCTGTTATCCAGGAGCTGTAAAAAACTTGGGTAAAGTTCTTCTCTTTCTATGTCTTTTTCCCCCCCTCATCCATAAAATCATAGTCTTCCCATTGCCTCCTTATCTTAAGTGTCTCAGAAAATGTAAAACCTCATTTAACCAATATTTGATGACTACTGGAAAACAGTATGCTTGATGTTGGGAGAAATACCACGCAGTACAAACTACAGGAAACAGGTCCCTGTCCTTCTAGAGCAAGAAATTCGCATGAAACAGACCAGCGTGAATCCAGTTGTCAGTCAGTACAATCCTGTGTGTTGTCTTTATCAAGCACATAAACTGCTGCAACTGCAGTGAACGCTCACCAGCTAATTCATAAGGTGCCATGCTAAGGCGGAAAATGCAGAATTCCCTCATATTTTCACTTTTAAAGAAGTGAAATTAAGGAAAGTTTATTTGGGTTTGCTACCTGCTGTGTATTCAGAGTGGATTCCCTTACGTGCCCCTGGCAACGCTAACCTAATCTCACTTTCTCCGCAGGACAATCCACACACCCTAAACTTGCTCTGGGTCTAGAGGTCATGGACTACGGCCATTGGCCAATGGGCTCGTTCCTTCTCCGCTGCGGGGTGGGACCTCGAACCTAAACCTTGGAAACCCGCGCCCCCCCCCCCGTACGTGCCATGCGTGCGTGCGTGGCCCCGTGCGGCGCGAGCCGTTTTCTCCAGCGTGTGGCGCCCTCAGGCGGCAGCGGGGCCTCAGTGTGGCCTCGGGTCTTAGCGCCGGCCATGGAGCCGCAGGGAAAGGCGCGAACGTCCAGGTGCCCAGTCACTCGGCCTGAGGCCTGGAGGTCTCAGACGCTGGACGAGTGGGAGCAGCGGGAAAGCGGCAGAGCGCCCGCGGCGGCGGACCCGGGCGAGGAGGCGGACGGCGGCAGTGCCGACGGGCTGTGGGAGCTGCCGGTGGAGCCGGCTGAGCGGAGGCCCGAGTGCAGCCGCTGCAGGTGAGCGCGGGGCGGAGCGCGGGGACTGGGGCCGGTCGGCTTTCGGAGGAGGCTGCGGCGACCCGGCCCCGAGGAGCGCTGGCTCTGGCGTCTCAGCGCCTGGGGTGGCGGGTCGGATTGCTGACCTTGTAATCACTGTGAAATACTTGTCACAGCTTTTTAGGAAGAAGCCGGTTATTTAGGGTCGTTATTATTTAGCCTCACTTCCTGCAAGACTCAGCGTGTCATGTGAATCGCAGACCTAAGTTCGGCTGTCAAGAAACTTAAGGGTCTGATGGGGAAGCAAGGCTGAATAACAGTAGTGCTTGTAATAGTTCACACTTGTTTGCAGAAGTGACAGTTTCTCACAAAAAACCCAAAGTGAATGAGAAGATAGAGACAATCCAAATGGCTATGACAGTAGTTAAGATTGTATTCAGAGGTCGGTCCGGGGAATGCAGGTATGGATTAAACAGACAAGGTCTCTACCCTTCTTGGGACACTTAAGGTCTAATGAAGAGACGATTTATTAAGCAGGCAAGGCCACCAGCCGCTAAGGTTATTGGATGCTGGCAATGTGCGGATTGTTTACTTTTCAGGATTACCCCATTGTGCTGGTGCACTAAAGGATTGAAGGGCTGCTTTCCCTGCTTGTTTGAATTTTTTTGCTATTCAGATGTACTGTTTTCTTTATTTCCTGGGTGTTCAGGATTCTTTGGTTACTGAAGGTCTCCATCTATCACCTGTCTCACTGTTGCCCTTCACAGTTATAACCATTAGTGCCTCTGCTTCCACTCCTCCGCATCACTACAATTTGTCATCAGATCCTACACTGTTGTGCAATGATTCTTGCTAAAGTCACCGGTAATCTCCATGATATGAAACCCAATGGATCGTTTTCTGTTCACTTTTTACCAGATCTCTTGGCAGCATTTTGTAGTTGAATACTCACTTCTTGAAACACTCTTTCTTTGGCTTCTGTTTGATTTATGTGACTTGTCTTCCCTTGTCTTCTTTGCCTGTTCTACTCAAACTGTAAATGTTGGGCTTCTTCAAGTCTTGATCCTAGATTCTCTTCTATTCTAACTCCACGCACTTCATACAAGTGATCCAACCAGTTTCCATGAGTAAGTTATTACCAATATTTCTAGCCTACCAGTGTTTAACCTTTTACATCTCATGGCACACACAAACTAATTACTAAAATTCTGTGGCATACCAAAAAATATATTTTTTACTGATCTGATAAAAAAAATAGGTATAATTTTCACTGTTTTATACCAGATGGCAATTGTATTGGCTGTTGTGATTTTTTTCATTTGACAAAATGTGAGATATTGCATGTTTTAAAAATTCTGGTGGCACGCTGGTTGAAAATTGCTGCTCTGGCCCATACCTTAATCCTGAATACCAGATCTATGCCTTCCGTTAACCAGTGTTTAATGAATGCTTTGCTAATCAATTGTAATACAGTGGCATCTGTGTCCATATGGAGTGTTTATTCAGGTTGTTAGTGGATACAGATAATAAAGCAGTAAACAAGAAACCAAATAGTTAATTATGGTTTAAAAAAAAACCCCTGCAATGAAGGAAAGAGTTGCTGTGATAGAAAATAGCAAGAAGGTGTCAGGGAAGATTTTTCAGGAGAGAGCACTTATGTTGAACTTTGAAAGGAGGAGAATCCAGACAGGAGGAAAGTGTTACCAGGAGGGGAACAGGACAGACTGATGGAAGGTCTGTGCCACTTGAGGACTTGGAGTGTTCTACTTTGCACATTTTGACCGTTTCCGAGGGCTGGATTGTAAGACCTCAGAGAAGGAATCTTGAATGTAAGGAACTTTTTATATTTTCTAAGTGTACTATGTATAATAGACAGTCAATAAACTTTTGAGGATGATTAATAATTCATGTCAAAGAAGGGACTGTATACAGTCTATGAACAGAAGGGGTGTTGAATACGATTTATTGAAACAAGTTTTCTAACAGTATTTAGAGATAATACTTAAAAATTCTGAAAGAAAAGTGTTTCAAATATAAATCCAGGGCTAGGCTATCATGCTAGCTTTATCATGCCGTTTTTAGTCTATTTAAAACTGCTAATTATAAGTGCAGAGTAAACCTTAAAAAAATTAGTCTCCTATGTTTAGCAATGATTTCTAATTTTTCTGATCTGCTTTCCTCTTTTAATAGACTTTATTTTTTTAGAGAAGTTTTAGATTTACAGCAAAATGGAAGTGCAAGTTACAGAGATTTCTCATATAGGCTTTGCTCCTACCCAAGCATAGTTTCTTCATTATCAACATTTCCCACCAGAGTGGCACATTTATCACAGCCGATGAAGTATAATGATACATTTTTATCACTCAAAATTCATGGTTTACATTCAGGTGAACTCTTGGTGTTGTGCATATTTTAAGTGTGACCAAATTTCTAGTAATATATACGTACCATTATAGTATCATACAAAGTATTTTCATGTCCAAAAATCCTTTGTTCTGTATTTTTATCCTTCCATACCCCCTAACCTGATCTGCTTTTTAAAAAATAAAAATGACTTGCTAGGGTTTATCTTGTTTTCTGTTACACTTAGTTGATATTTTAGGGTTATGATGTGTGCCAACATTTCTGCACTTTGCTTTTCCTACTAAAATTTTCTACCTTTTAAAAGCTCTTCTCCCTATTGGCATGCTGTGCATTTTCTTTGTTTTAATTGGTAGAATACAATTCTAGAAATATCTTCTATTAGTTATTATCAATAAAATATAAACTAATTGATGTTATCCATAAAATTAGGTGATAGTTTTCCTGGCTGCATGGCTTGATTGGTTAGAGCATTGTCCTGAAGCACAGAAGTTGCTGGTTCTATTCCCAGTCAGGGCACATGTGGGAATTAATTGATTGTCTCCTCCTCCTCCTCCCCCTTAAAAATTAATAAAGAAAATTTTTTAAAAAATTAGGTGAATATCAATAAAATATAATCTAATTGATGGCTTTTTATATTTTATTTCATTAGACTGTAAGGGTTTTATTAGTCTCCTTAGTGACCTTTATATTTATGTATAATAATTTTAAAAACTAAAAAGTACCTTAGATTTGAGTGATTAGCAATTCACAATTATTTGGCCATTTATTTAAAAACAATATTCATTTCTCTAAACATATTATTATAATTGTCACAGCCTGGGTAGTTCCAAAATATGATTTTGTTCAGGAAGTTCAAAGTCAATTTAACTTCTCAGCAGAACATGCTCTTTAGAAATACAACTGTATTAAACATGAATGAAATATTCTTTAAAAGATCTCAAGTTAATTTGTTACTGCAAGATACAGCTTTTATGAAAAGTGTGTTTAGTTGGAAGGAACAGCACGTACAGAAGTGCAGTGTCTAGAGTATAATGTACTTGGAGAGGTTGGAGGAAGTGAGGTGAGAGAGGAGGCTGCACAGGTTGGTTGTTACACTGGAAGGGGCCAGATAAGCTTTGTTGAGTGGTTTGAGCCTAATGCACTAGAACCCAACATATCAGCCACTAAAGTATTTTTATATGTGATCGGGGAGGGGTGACAAGTTTTACTTCTATGGATGTTAGCTATTAATTTATTCTCTATTTATTTAAAATGCCATCTGGAAGGTGATAACAGTGGTGAAAGGCTTAAGTAGGAAGAGTTAGGGCCTCGTTCCAGTCAAGTAGCTAGTCATCTTAAGTATACTTTTATATTCTGTGGCTATTGCTAAGAGCCTGAGGACAAAAGGTAGAAGCACTTGCAAAGTACTGGTAATAAGAATAATGGAATAATGTCTAAAGACAGAATATATATTTTAAATCTGTCTGAGGGAGGGAAACAGGAAGGAGAGCACACACACAAACTGACACAGCTAGACCTTGAGACAGACATTTTTCTCTCCAGTGTTTTCTACTTAAAAGTACAAAATTATACGGATTATAATGAACACACCAATGTATTTAGTACCCATTTATTTGAGCACGGATCATCTGCAGCTGACCTGTCAGGCCTAGGTATTTTATGTACGATATTCCTTGTAACTTTATTCTAGAGCTGATATTATTAAATGATGAGGGGTCAAGGTAACAAGTAAGTAGCAGAATTGGGTCTCCAGCTCCAGCGCATTTGGTTCCCAGCTCATGCAAGCACTTGACCTTGCTCCACACTTAACGCTTGCTGAAGAAAACTTAGGATTTATTTTGCAAGTAGTTGTAGTCACCAGTTGAAGTGGAGCCACTAAGCCTACAAGAGTAGCTCTGATTTTTATCCTCTTGAAGCTGAAGTATGTTTATGTACGGCCAATAGTCATGGCTGTCGTCGCTATCCACATGCAGTTTCTCATTTTTTTACCATCTGCCTGAATCCAATGGGAACCTACATGTGAATGGCCATGATGATGGCTCCTGGCCATATGTGAAACCAGTAGCCAGGGCTACCATCACAGCAGCCTGGTCCATGCAGGTTCGCATTGGATTCAGACAGTCGGTAAAGAAACAACAGAGCCCAAAACTGGCGGGCCATCAACTTTAATCCTAGCTTGCACCTGGCAGGCAAGTAAAAACACACACTGGCTCCAAAACTCACTCACTCAGTGCTCACAAAGCTACTGACTTATCCGAGTTTCCTAGAATCAATGGTTTCTAGCTCACCAGACTTATTCATCTCTGTTCCCCATCTCCTTCCTTCTCCCTGCACAAACTCTGCACAAACTGGCTTCTCACTCAGCACTCCACCATCTTGGTTGCTTCTCCTGGCCTCTCCACGTGGCCTTTCTCTGCTCTCCTCTCTGCTCTCCCCTCTAATGTTAATCTCAGGAACCAAGAGGGCAAGCTCCTGTTCTGCCCCTATTTTATAGTGTAGAAACAAAAACCTTTAAAGCAATATACAAAATAGGGAAATCTCTAATACAAAGTCACTTATCTGAGACATGATGGGATTGTACCACCCCACATCAAAAAGGGTGGGAAAGGCTTAGCCCTAAAACCAAGCCCCAGGCTACAAGGATCCTGCCTGCCCACAGCCCACCCTCAACACACATTAATATCACCTGGGCAACAGGCTTCCATGTGGGCAGCCCCATATTTAACAAAGTGAGCATAATATATTTTATCTGCCCAACATCATACATAAAATATTTAGCACAGTAATATAAAAATGTCTAATTTATGTTTATTTCTTTCTCTTTACCTTTTCCTCCTCTTTTTGTCTTTTCTTCTTCTATTTCCTTCATCCCTTCCTCTTTTTCCTCCTTTTTCCAATTTTCATTTCCCCTCCATGACATATCATTATTATTATTTATGACATTTGTTTGTTTTGCTGTTAGTCAACTTTTTCCATGGTTGGGTAGTTTGTTTGTTTGTTTTTTCTGAAGCTGGAAATAGGGAGAGACAGTCAGACAGACTCCCGAAAGCGGCCTACCGGGATCCACCCACCAGGGGGCGACGCTCTGCCCACAAGGGGGCGATGCTCTGCCCCTCCTGGGCGTCGCTCTGCCTCGACCAGAGCCACTTTAGCGCCTGGGGCAGAGGCCAAGGAGCCATCCCCAGCGCCCGGGCCATCTTTGCTCCAATGGAGCCTCACTGCGGGAGGGGAAGAGAGAGACAGAGAGGAAGGAGAGGGGGAGGGGTGGAGAAGCAGATGGGCGCTTCTCCTGTGTGCCCTGGCCGGGAATCGAACCCGGGACTTCCGCACGCCAGGCTGATGCTCTACCACTGAGCCAACCGGCCAGGGCCTTTTTTGTTTTTTTAGATTCAGAGATTAAGGACATTTTTAGCCTTCTTTATTTATTCTATAGTAAATAATTTTGCATGTGTTACACAAAAGTGTAAAATATTTCTACTGATGGGATAGCTGGTTTTAGGAACCACTTTAATCTTTGACTTCTTGATTTCAGGAAGGATGTTATGTTGTTCTCTTTAGTTGGCCAGTAGATAAGGAGCATAGACTCTGTTACACACAGACCTAGAAGCTCACTTTGGTAAATCATGTGGATAGTCTTTATTTATTCAGTCATTATTTATTTATTACCCAATATCCAATAAGTATACAACTTGGGTTATAGAAAAATAGTAAGAAATTGTTCTCTCTAAAATTTATAGTGAATTGAGTGTGAGAGAAAAGATGTATAAATAACTAGTATTTAAGACAAATTATGAAAATATAAGAGTTTGCAGAGGGAATAGTCATTAAGTTAATTTATTATTAAGAAAGATGTTTGCTATTTTTAAATTTGTATTTCTGTAGAAGAGGATAAAGTAAATAATGGCTTAACAATATAGGTGATTACTTTGTGGAAGATCCTTGGTCACAGTTGATTTGTCACTTTGTCATTAACAGTAGGTACTTTATGTAAGTGCTATAGGTAGTCATTTTTTTACACAAGGCTTTTGTTTTTCAAGCATCTGGTTCCTCTGAAGGGTTCTTTAATTATAATAACACTAAAATTTTCTTATTTATAGATTAAATTATTTTAATTACATGTCATAATTGGTTTAAAAAGATAAGATGTACTTCTAATATTTATACTACAAATCTATGTGGTTATATACATTTATTTTATATATTTATATATTAATGTATGAGGTGCTGCATAAAACAGACAAATTTAGATATACAAAGGAAGAGCTAGTATGAAATAAAGTATTTACAAATATCTTGCTAATTGTGATGGAGTCATATTATTATTACCCATTATTTTGAGGCATAATGTATACCTATGGTGAGGTTCAGTATTAACGATAGTGAAATGTGAATCTACAGTACAGTTAATCTTTATAATTTCTACTTTTTAAAGTTCATATCATATCTGATTAGATTTTTAATTCTAATCAAGGGTTTGAACTAGATATAAGAAACAGCTCTGTTTTGATTTGCATTTCCCTAATAACTAATGAAGCTGAGCATCTTTTCATATATCTGTTGGCCATTTGTATCTCTTCCTGGGAGAAGTGTCTATTCATGTCCTCTTCCCATTTTTTTATTGGATTGTTTGTTTGTTTGTTGTTGAGTTTTATGAGTTCTTTGTAAATTTTGGATATTAGGCCCTTATCTGAGCTGTTGTTTGAAAATATCATTTCCCATTTAGTTGGCTGTCTGTTTATTTTTATATCAGTTTCTCTTGCTGAGCAAAAACTTTTTATTCTGATGTAGTCCCATGCATTTATCTTTGCCTTGGAAACAACCAAAAAGCCCTTCAATAGAAGACTGGATAAAGAAGATGTGGCACATATACACTATGGAATACTACTCAGCCATAAGAAATGATGACATCAGATCATTTACAACAAAATGGTGGGATCTTGATAACATTATAAGGAGTGAAATAAGTAAATCAGAAAAAAACAAAAACTACATGATTCCATACATTGGTGGAACATAAAAATGAGACTAAGAGACATGGACAAGAGTGTGGTGGTTACCAGGGGTGGGGGGAGGGAGGACAGGGGGAGAGCTAGGGGGAGGGGGAGGGGCACAGAGAACTAGATAGAGGGTGGCGAAGGACAATCTGACTTTGGGCGAGGGGTATGCAACATAATTTAATGACAAAATAACCTAGACATGTTTTCTTTGAATATATGTACCCTGATTTATTAATGTCATCCCATTACCATTAATAAAAATTTATTTAAAAAAAAAAAAAAGAAACAGCTCTGTCATGTATTTGTTAATAATGACTGTGTAGTTAGACTTTTTTCAATATAGATTCTTTGTGGTTGTATATAGTTCTTTGCGAGTGCCATTGTTAACACTCTATGTTATAGAACTTCTCCTTTTCTATCAGGATACCACATATCTTGATGCATTATCATCTACTATACCAATCCAAGGAGGGTTTGTTATTCTACATACTAATCATTAGTAACAATTATAAATAGAAGTGATTTTCTTTTCTTTTATACCCCATTGGGTCATTTTATTTAACTTACTTTAGAGAGCCCTGCTTTAGGCGTGGTCTGGGCACAAGTCTCTGAAAGTCTCAACTAAAGATACTTATTTTCTTTATAGACTTGCTTCCTTTCCTATAAATGATTTTATTTTCTAAGCTTATCCTTCCTCTACTCTTGAAGTCAGAAAAGTGTAGTGATAAAAATAATTTGGGGAGGTATGATAATATTGTTATTTATATTTGAAGCAATCAGACATAGTAGAAGTTATCTATTTTTCTTCTTTTATGATGTAAACGTTTACCATAATAAATTAATAAAGAAGAGCCTTTTAAAAATTGATTATATTGAATATAGTTCAGAAATTTAAAAACTACAGTTTGTAGTGCAAATTAAGTTTCTTTACAGTGACAGTAGAGGGCACTGTGGTATTTAGCTTTTCAATGCTTGTTTTAAAATTACCAAGTTGTTAGCATTTTTATGTGTAATGCAGTGTCTCTATTCAGCTAATCTATGGAAGGTGATAAAACTCTTTGTTCTTTGCTTTTTCACTCTGTTGAGACTATAAAAATTTTGTTGAGTATTGAGAAATTTGAGGTGCACTATTTTACTGTGTTCTATTGTACATTTGCTTTTCTTTAAAGTGGGTAAAAGTAATCTTTTAAAACTAATAATTCTTGTAAACCTTCACTAGTCTATGTGAGGTTTTCTTGATTAAAATTAGTATTAGGAGAAAAGTCATTTTCAATGAATATTATGTATGAAATTTTATTAAATTTTTGAAAAATGTGTTTTATCAGTTCTAGCATCTCTGGTCACATTTCAGCTTTCATTTCATTTGCCTTCTGGCTATCAGAGATAGCATGCCCAGAGAGACAGATTACTCTTGTATTACAGATTTCACTTCAGAAGCCTGTCAATCTGAGTCTGACAGGAATCCTACATATTTATTCCTATAATCCTTAATGAGAAAATAAAGAAAAAAAGCTTATTTTATAAAATTTCCTCAGGGAAATTATTTGAAAATTTCATTTATTTTTTAGGAATATAATTAAGATTAATTAGATCATATGTATTTTAAAGAAAATAAACCACAATGATGGAAAACAGTACTTATAATACATTTCCAATGTGTTATACATGGGGAAGAGGGAAAGATCTCAGCTCTTACTTAGGTCATTCTGTTATACATGAGCTGAAAAATAATAGTCATAAGTGATTACAGTTTTATAACATTTGCCTACAATTCATTCAGTAGATATTCCCTAGAACTTTCTTGGTACTTCATTTCTAGTTATTTAAAGGAAGAGCTTGGAAAACCTGTGATGCACTCAAGATGACATAGCAAGATAATGGCATTGTCAGTTGATGCTTGTTCACTTATCAGTTTTCCTTTCTTATTCTATACAAATTCTAGAAGCAGTTTCGTTTTTATTTTAAATTAATGTTCATTATTTATAAACAGTGTTTTGATGTGTAATTTTTCTGTTACTTTTTTTCCTGTGAACTATATAAGTTTAAAGAAAGGAAGGAATTTTCTGGCACATACAGAACGAATAAGCTCCACGAGAACAGGAATCTTTGTTTTGTTGTCCCAGGTGCCTAATCTGGCACATAAGTTGGGCATACAATACTATTTGAATAAAAATTTGCTGAATTTATAAATCGTTTAATCCAGTATTAATTTGAAATATTTAAATCTTTAAGAGTTAAGTTTGGATGTAGGAAGAATTTCGGTAAGATTTTATTTATTTATTTATTTATTATTTATTTTTATTTTTATTTTATTTTTTGTATTTTTCTGAAGCTGGAAACGGGGAGAGACAGTCAGACAGACTCCCGCATGCGCCCGATCGGGATCCACCCGGCACGCCCACCAGGGGGCGATGCTCTGCCCCTCCGGGGCGTCGCTCTGCCGCGACCAGAGCCACCCCAGCGCCCGGGGCAGAGGCCAAGGACCCATCCCCAGCGCCTGGGCCATCTTTGCTCCAGTGGAGCCTTGGCTGTGGGAGGGAAGAGAGAGACAGAGAGGAAGGAGTGGGGGTGTGGAGAAGCAAATGGGCGCTTCTCCTATGTGCCCTGGCCGGGAATCGAACCCGGGTCCCCCGCACGCCAGGCCGACGCTATACCGCTGAGCCAACCGGCCAGGGCCTTGTAAGATTTTAGATTGAGGAGAGGCATTATTGTACAGTTGTCTACTAGTTTGGTAGGAGATAGTTTAACATTTTGAAAGCTAATCATCAGCACATCGTATACAGATCATTGTGGAGGAGGAAATTATGAGGAAAATTGCTGTTAAATTATACACAAATAAGCACAAATTCATATTGTAAAGTAACTTGCTAAATATAAAGTTGATCAGTTGTAATGCAGAATATTCTAAAGAGCTATAGTTTTTTAGTTTGGTGTAAGTGAAATTAGACTTAGGTTAATAAAGGAGACATGATTTTAAATAAATAGGTAATGATGTTTTATGAGCATGTCAAAGCATAAGCCAAAATAATTAGTTCTGAGGTTTTTGTTTTATTAGCCCAATTTTGCAAACTACTATTACAGTATTTACATATAAAGTGCTTAGCTCTTTTTATTAGTAAATATTTTCTTTTTTTTTTTTAGTAAATATTTTCTTTAGTAATTATTTTTGCCTCCTGTACTACTCCTTACTAGAATGATCACAAATGATAACAAAGGAAGATCTGAGACTCTGAATTTCATTTAAATTAATAAAGAATTGCTTAAGTATTAGAGAGGAATTGAAGAAGAGATCTGTATTTGATATGTGTGTGGCCAGCAGTCGCTGCTGTTGTGGTCTTGCAGGTGTAGGTTCTCATTGAATTCAGACAGTCGGAACAGTGGAGCCAAAAAATGGTGGGCTATTCCTTTATTCTGCCTCACACTGGCAGGCGAGCAAATACACAAAGGGAAAAGCACTTCCCTTTCACTTAGGGCTCCCAAACCCACTTACACATTTCCGTTCCACAACCTGGAGAATCTTCTCCTGTTTTTCCTTGAATCAGAGGCCCCCACCAGGCTCAGTCACCTCTGCTTCCCCATCTGCACATCTTCTCCCTTCTATCTGTACAAACTCGCTTCTTCAGCACCCTGCCATCTTGGTTTCCTTCTTCCGCCTCCTCCTTCTTCTTCTTCTCTCCTTTTTAAACCTTTCTGGTGTCAAAAACCATTCCTCCAGCATACATTAGCATAGCAATGGACCTTCCCAAGCAGGAAGGTAATTAGCAATTTCATAGAACAGGGCCATTTTTAACAATAAAAGTGAGCCTACTCAAATAATACAAATTCATTTGCCCAACAATATGTAAGAAAATGAAGGAATAGGTTAAGAAATTATATGGTGGAGAAAGGCATCCAGATATTCCTTCATATATTCATCAGAATTTATTGATAGCCCACTATACTAGAGGTTGAGATATAAAAGTGGAAAATGTAGGCCAGGTTCTTGCCCTCATGTGGTTTACTTTGTATAGAGGAAACCCACCTTCAAATAAATAACATCATGTCAAACACTGATAAAAATGCCTCTGTTACTAGTTAGGTTGAACATTCATTTTCCATTCCATTTTCCACTTTCTGAAATAACAGCTTTATTAAAATATGATTCACATGCCATGACATTTATCCTTTTAAAGTGTACAATTCTGAGGTTTTTGTTTTATTAGCCCAATTTTTCAAACCACTATTACAGTGGCTTTAGCAGGGTTCTCTTTGAGTGTCTCTTTTTCAGATCTTTCTCTGAAAGCTGCTTTCTTCTTTTGGTGTTAGGTCCTGCCAGTTAGGCTCCACTAATTACTAGATGACTGTTCTACATTTTGATGCAGGTGCCCTAGGGCAGTGGTTTTGAACCTTTTTACACTTGGGGACAGGTGAAAATAGGAGAATTATTTCAGGGACTGCTCAGGCAGAAATTACTCTGAGCATAAGCAAATTCAACTAAGGTCTACAATCTTCATATAAAATCAGAGTGATTAACTTTTTTTTTGACTGGCATGAAATTTCTTGCAGACCAGTCCGTGAATTATGGGTTGGTAGTTGAAAAACACTGCTCTTTGGCATAAATTGCTCAGCAGCCTGATACTCATTGTGGTAGAGGTAGTTTTGGTGGCTACTCTTTGAGATTTGTTCTGACTTCAGGTGTGCTCTGCTTACCTATCTCGTTCTCTGTTTTTTTGTTTATTCAAATATGCCCTTAAGACAATTTCCAGACTTTAGTTTTCTAAAAATAATTTTTGTCAGTTGCTTGTTTCACTGTGGAGTGGGTCTGTGAAGCAACATTCCCTATCATCCTGGAAGTGGAACTCAATATTCCTAAAGTTCAAAGATATCTCCTAAGTAAGGAAATTACAATCCCAGGTAACAGGTTTTGTTGTTGCTGTTTTTTCTCCTTACTTTTCTGAACAGACGTTTTGATCAGAGATGAAATTTTGAAATTCAAAACTACCAATATCAGAGCAGTCTTTGCACTGTCTGAACTATCATACTAAGGACTTATACATCACCATTATATAATGAGCTAAAGATGTTATTTTTTTTATTTATTTACCTAGTTTTCTACCACCCATAGAAATCTGCAGCTTCCCCCCCAGCCCGTTGACTTGATTGGATTTTGCTGTCCTTTGGCTCTGTTGATATACTGACGTTTCCTGCCTAGGTTATTTGACTTATTATTATTTGTTTGCATTCTTTTGTATTCTTAGAATCATACAATTTACAGATACTTAAGTTTATATTAAATTAAATTCTGAATTT
>NW_027095702.1:1282453-1335518 GCF_036850995.1 Saccopteryx leptura
ACCTAACTCTCTCCCTCCCTCCCTCCCATGTCCTCCCTCCCCCCACCCCTGGTAACCACCACACTCTTGTCCATGTCTCTTAATCTTGTTTTTATATTCCACCAATGTATGGAATCATGTAGTTCTTGTTTTTTTCTGATTTACTTATTTCACTCCGTATAATGTTATCAAGATCCCACCATTTTGCTGTAAATGATCTGATGTCATCATTTCTTATGGCTGAGTAGTATTCCATAGTGTATATGTGCCACATCTTCTTTATCCAGTCTTCTATTGAAGGGCTTTTTGGTTGTTTCCATGTCTTGGCCACTGTGAACAGTGCTGCAATGAACATGGGGCTACATGTGTCTTTACGTATCAGTGTTTCTGAGGTTTTGGGGTATATACCCAGTAGAGGGATTGCTGGGTCATAAGGTAGTTCTATTTGCAGTTTTTTGAGGAACCACCATACTTTTCTCCATAATGGTTGTACTACTTTACAGTCCCACCAACAGTGGATGAGAGTTCCCTTTTCTCCACAGCCTCTCCAATATTTGCTATTACCCGTCTTGTTGATAATAGCTAATCTAACAGGGGTGAGGTGGTATCTCATTGTAGTTTTGATTTGCATTTCTCTAATAACTAATGAAGCTGAGCATCTTTTCATATATCTGTTGGCCATTTGTATTTCTTCCTGGGAGAAGTGTCTGTTCATGTCTTCTTCCCATTTTTTTATTGGATTGTTTGTTTGTTTGTTGTTGAGTTTTATGAGTTCTTTGTAAATTTCGGATATTAGGTCCTTATCTGAGCTGTTGTTTGAAAATATCATTTCCCGTTTAGTTGGCTGTCTATTTTTTTATTTTTATTTTTATTTTTATTTTTCTGAAGCTGGAAACAGGGAGAGACAGTCATACAGATTCCCGCATGCGCCCGACCAGGATCCACCCGGCACGCCCACCATGGGGCGACACTCTGCCCACCAGGGGGCGATGCTCTGCCCATCCTGGGCGTCGCCATCTTGCGACCAGAGCCACTCTAGCGCCTGGGGCAGAGGCCACAGAGCCATCCCCAGCGCCCGGGCCATCTTTGCTCCAATGGAGCCTTGGCTGCGGGAGGGGAAGAGAGAGACAGAGAGGAAAGCGTGGCGGAGGGGTGGAGAAGCAAATGGGCGCTTCTCCTGTGTGCCCTGGCCGGGAATCGAACCCGGGTCCTCCGCACGCTAGGCCTACGCTCTACCGCTGAGCCAACCGGCCAGGGCGGCTGTCTGTTTATTTTGATATCAGTTTCTCTTGCTGAGCAAAAACTTTATTCTGATGTAGTCCCATTCATTTATCTTTGCCTTCACTTCTCTTGCCATTGGAGTTAAGTTCATAAAATGTTGTTTAAAACCCAGGTCCATGATTTTAGTACCTATGTTTTCTTCTATGTACTTTATTGTTTCAGGTCTTATATTGAGATCTTTGATCCATTTTGAATTAATTTTAGTACACGGGGACAGGCTGTAGTCGAGTTTCATTCTTTTGCATGTGGCTTTCCAGTTTTCCCAACACCATTTGTTGAAGAGGCTTTCTTTTCTCCATTGTGTGTTGTTGGCCCCTTTATCAAAGATTATTTGACCATATATATGTGGTTTTATTTCTGGGCTTTCTATTCTGTTCCATTGGTCTGAGTGTCTATTTTTCTGCCAATACCATGCTGTTTTGATTATCATGGCCCTATAATATAGTTTAAAGTAAGGTATTGTAATGCCCCCAGCTTCATTTTTTTTTCTTTAGGATTGCTTTGGCTATTCGGGGTCTTTTATAGTTCCATATAAATCTGATGATTTTTTGTTCCATTTCTTTAAAAAATCTCATAGGAATTTTGATGGGAATTGCATTAAATTTATATATTGCTTTGGGTAATATGGCCATTTTAATTATATTTATTCTTCCTATCCAAGAACAAGGAATATTTTTCCATCTCATTGTGTCTTTTTCTATTTCTCTTAATAATGCCCTGTAGTTTTCATTATATAGGTCCTTTACATTCTTTGTTATGTTTATTCCTAGGTATTTTATTTTTTTTGTTGCAATCGTGAAGGGGATTATTTTTTTGAGTTCATTTTCTAATATTTCATTGTTGGCAAATAGAAAGGCTATGGACTTTTGTATGTTAATTTTGTATCCTGCGACCTTACTGTATTGGTTTATTGTTTCTAATAATCTTTTTGTGGAGTCCTTCGGGTTTTCGATGTATAGGATCATATCATCTGCAAAAAGTGATACCTTTACTTCTTCTTTTCCGATATGGATGCCTTTTATTTCTTTGTCTTGTCTGATTGCTCTGGCCAGAACTTCTAGCACCACATTAAATAAGAGTGGAGAGAGTGGACAACCCTGTCTTGTTCCTGATTTAAGGTAGAAAGTCCTTAGTTTTATGCCATTTAATATGATGTTGGCTGATGGTTTATCATATATGGCCTTTATCATGTTAAGATATTTTCCTTCTATACCCATTTTGTTGAGAGTCTTAAACATAAAATTGTGTTGTATTTTATCAAAAGCCTTTTCTGCATCTATTGATAAGATCATGTGGTTTTTGTTCTTTGTTTTGTTGATATGGTGTATTACGTTAACCGTTTTGCGTATGTTGAACCATCCTTGAGATTCTGGGATGAATCCCACTTGATCATGATGTATTATTTTTTTAATATGTTGTTGTATTCGGTTTGCCAGTATTTTGTTTAGTATTTTAACATCTGTATTCATTAGAGATATTGGTCTGTAGTTTTCTTTCTTTGTGCCATCCTTGCCAGGTTTTGGTATAAGGGTTATGTTGGCCTCATAAAATGTGTTTGGAAGTATTGCTTCTTCTTCAATTTTTTGGAAGACTTTGAGTAGAATAGGAACCAAGTCTTGTTTGAATGTTTGATAGAATTCACTAGTATAACCGTCAGGGCCTGGACTTTTATTTTTGGGGAGGTTTTTAATAGTTTTTTCTATTTCCTCCCTGCTGATTGGTCTGTTTAGGCTTTCCGCTTCTTCATGACTCAGTCTAGGAAGGTTGTATTGTTCTAGGAATTTATCCATTTCTTCTAGATTGTTGTATTTGGTGGCATATAATTTTTCATAGTATTCTACAATAATTCTTTGTATATCTATGATGTCTGTGGTGATCTCTCCTCTTTCATTTTGGATTTTATTTATTTGAGTCCTGTGCCTTTTTTCCTTGGTGAGTCTTGCCAAGGGTTTGTCAATTTTGTTGATCTTTTCAAAGAACCAGCTCCTTGTTTTACTGATTTTTTCTATAGTTTTTCTGTTCTCTATTTCATTTATTTCTGCTCTGATATTTATTATCTCCTTTCTTCGGCTGGTTTTGGGTTGTCTTTGTTCTTCTTTTTCTAATTCCTTAAGGTGTGAAGTTAAGTGGTTTACTTTGGCTCTCTCTTGTTTGTTCATATAGGCCTGAAGTGATATGAACTTTCCTCTTATTACTGCTTTTGCTACATCCCAGAGATTCATGTATGTTGTATTTTCATTTTCATTTGTCTGAATATATCTTTTGATCTCTGCACTTATTTCTTCTTTGACCTATTCATTTTTTAGAAGTATGTTGTTTAGTTTCCACATTTTTGTGGGTTTTTCCCTCTCTTTTTTGCAGTTGAATTCTAGTTTCAAGGCTTTATGATCAGAAAATATGCTTGGTACAATTTCAATTTTTCTAAATTTGCTGATATTGTCTTTGTGGCCCAACTTATGGTCAATTCTTGAGAATGTTCCATGTACACTAGAGAAAAATGTATACTCTGTCGCTTTGGAATGAAGTGTCCTGTAGCTGTCTATCATATCCAGGTGTTCTAGTATTTCGTTTAAGGCCACTATGTCTTTGTTGATTCTCTGTTTGGATGACCGATCTAGAGCCGTCAGCGGTGTATTGAGGTCTCCAAGTATGATTGTATGTTTGTCAGTTTTTATTTTAAGGTCAATAAGTAGCTGTCTTATATATTTTGGTGCTCCTTTATTTGGTGCATATATATTAAGGATTGTTATGTCTTCTTGATTCAACTTCCCCTTAATCATTATGAAATGACCCTTTTTGTCTCTGAGTACTTTTTCTGTCTTGTAGTCAGCATTATTAGATATGAGTATTGCTACACCTGCTTTTTTTTGGGTGTTGTTTGCTTGGAGTATTGTTTTCCAGCCTATCACTTTGAATTTGTTTTTATCCTTGTTGCTTAGATGTGTTTCTTGTAGGCAGCATATAGTTGGATTTTCTTTTTTAATCCATTCTGCTACTCTGTGTCTTTTTATTGGTAAGTTTAATCCATTTACATTTAGTGTAATTATTGACACTTGTGGGTTCCCTACTGCCATTTTATAAATTGCTTTTTGTTAGTTTTGTATCTTGTTTGATTCTTCTCTTTTGCTTTTCTATCATTTGTTTTTGTTTGTTTGTGTTCCATACTTCTTTCCTCAGTTGCTACCTTTTTTAAGTCAAGTGTTTTTGTGGTGTTTTTTTCAAGGGTGGTTACCATTAAATAATGAAAAGGGTACCTACCATATTCATTGTAGTACCCTATCTTATGAGTATTTCTGCACTTCATTGCCCTTTGCTACTGTTAATCTTCATCGTCTCCCCCCCTTTTTTTTTTTTTGTTGTCACAGTTTAAGTTTGTTTTTATTGTGTTCTTGGTGGAGCTGTTACTTGTGGTGTTGTTTTCTTTTGTTCTTTGAATCTGGTTGGAAAACCCCCTTTAGTATTTCCTGGAGTGGGGGCTTTCTGCTGATAAATTCATCTTTTCTGTATTTGTGAATGTTTTTAGATCTCCTTCTTACTTGAATGATAGCTTTGATGGGTATAGTATTCTTGGCAGAAAGTACCTCTCTTTCAGGGCTTTAAATATTGGGGTCCACTCTCTTCTAGCTTGTAGAGTTTCTGCTGAGAAATCTGATGATAATCTAATAGGCCTTCCTTTATATGTTGTACTCTTCTTTTCCCTGGCTGCCTTGAGAATTTTTTCTTTGTCATTGGTTTGTGTCATCTTTATTATGATGTGCCTTGGAGTGGGTTTGTTGGGGTTAAGAAAACTTGGTGTTCTGTTTGCTTCTTGAATTTGAGGCTTTAGTTCTTTCCACAGGCTTGGGAAGTTCTCGTCTATTATTTGTTTGAGTATATTCTCCATTCCATTTTCTTTCTCTTCTCCCTCTGATATACCTATTATTCTTATGTTATTCTTTCTGATGGAGTCAGACAATTCCTGTAGGGCTTTCTCGTTTTTTATTATTTTTGAGTCTCTTTTTTCTTTTCTCTGTTGTGCCTCAAGTTGTTTGTCTTCTATTTCACTAATCCTATCTTCTATCTGGGCTGTTCTGTTAGCTAAGCTTGTTACCTCGTTTTTCAGCTCGTGAATTGAGTTTTTCATTTCTGTTTGATTAGTTTTTATAGTTTCAGTTTCCTTGGTTATATATTCTTTGTGTTCATTGAGTTGTTTTCTGATTTCCCTGAATTACCTTTCTGTGTTTTCTTGTATATCTCTGAGTATTTTTAAGATTTCTATTTTAAATTCTCTGTCATTTAGCTCCAAGGCTTCCAATATGTTAAGTCTTTTCTCCATAGATTTTTCCACATCTCTTTGTGTTACCTCTCTTTCTTTTGTATCCATAATATTCGATTTCCTCTTTCTTATTGGCATCTGAAGGTGGTCTTGTTGATAGCACTAATTAGAATTAATAAAGAGTAAAAAGAAAAAAAAAAAGGTAAAGCACCCCACAAAAAAAACAGTAATAATTTATTATTTCCCCCTTTTTTCTTTCTTCTCTTTCCCTCCTCTCCCCTCCTCAGGGAAATATAGTGATGACCTGTGAATTATATTATGTTAAATGGAACAAAAACTGCCTATAATGGAGGGCCTGATTTGGGGTGAAGAGTTCAAGGGGCAATAAAAGGGAGTGGGGACCTACTAAATGCAAAAAAAAAAAGGAAGAAAATCTTAGACAAGCATAAGATGATTTGCTTGTAAGTGATGGTCGACTAAGAGATATAATGAGAGGGATAAGAGGGAACCAGCAAAAAGGAGAAAAAGAAAGAATAATAAAGAAAAAAATAAAAATAATAAGTAAAAATCTGTTGTATTAAGTGGAGCGAAGACTAAATACAATGGGGACCTTGGGTTGGGAGGAATGCTAGTGAGTTAAAAAGCAACGTAAAAATTACCCAAAATGCCACAAAAATAAACGAACAAAAAAAAACAAAAACAAAAGCGAAAAAGAAAAATAAAACCAAAAAAAACCCTTGAGTCCCAAATTAACTAATTTGTTCGTGATTGAGGATTAAATGGGAGGAAAAGTAAAATGAGAAAAGAAAAAAACAAATAGAAAGGAAAAAATAAGAAAAAGAGAAAAACGAAGGAAGAAAAAAAAAGGAAGAGAAAAAAACAAAATAAAGCAAAACAAAAAAAAAACAAAAGAGGAGAGAGTGAGAGTTAAGTGTTTTGGAGTATAACCTTAAAGGAGGGTGAGGATGAATATAAGAAATAAAATGTAACACTCATGGGTAGTGTAGTTCAAGAAAAGGGAAGCATAAAATGGGCAGAGAATAGAAGGACCGAGGTGGAGGAAATAGAAATAATAATAATAAAGGCAATAAGATAGAAGAAACAAACAACAGCAAAAATAAAAATTAGTGGAACAAGTTATAAAGTCTGTGGATTTTTCTTGATTTTGAGACGTTAACTTCTTCCTTTTTCTTTTCTCTCCCTCTTCCTGGTCGGTGACTCTGTACCCCAGGCTCTGCCCCTGTGTCACACTTAGGTAGGGATTTGCAGTTGATGAGATTCTATGGCAATGTCACATAATTGGCTTTAGTCTTGCTGGTAGTCAAGGCTTGTTGGCGTTTGCAGGGTCCAATGATGAGAGAGTTTGCTTTCCTGGAGTCTCTCTCCTAGTCCCCCCTTCCTGAATTAGCAGCCTGGTGATCCAGCTATAAGGCTGCCACTGCTTCTGCCTGGGGAGTAAGAGGCTCAAAGAGCTAGGAAATCCCCACTCTATCCCCACTCAGCGCAAGGCTTTGGGAAAGGCTCTGGCAGTCAGAATCTCCAGTGTAATCAGGCGAGGATAGGAGTCAATTGTTGTCAAGGTGACTGTTTAGCGCCTAGCATTCAGTTGGACCACTCAACCCAGGCTTTCCACACTTTGTAGCCTGTTTTGGCTGGGAAGAAGCGGCATTAGTCTCTGCTTGCGACTAGTGTAGTAAAGATCTTATTATCTGCCAAGTCCCTCTTGTTAGCGTTTATCCCTGAATATGGAGGCTCTATCAATCAGAAGTTGCCCCCTCCCCTTTGGCGAGAGGCACTAAGAAATATCACGCCTCTTGTCTTGGGTCGCTGAACTGAGAGAGATCTTATCAATTAGAGCCCGTGGGTGCGCAGATTTCATGGGTTAAGCTAATTTCAGTGATTGGGTCCGCAGCTGTGCTCCCGAAGGTATTTCAGGCTGCCTGCGCGCCCCTCCCCCAACGCTTGATTGTTAGCTTGAATGGCTGGGTGAGGTGCCCCGCCCGCGGAGAGAATCTCCCAAGTAGGGAAGACCGCCTTGGCGGCTCTCCCGCTCACCCCGCCGCTGGCGGCTGGGGCGCATCGGGCGCAGGATAATGGGGCACCCTGGGTGTGCGGGCCAGTAGGGCACGCGCGCGAATAGGATGCTCCAGGCACCGGTGGCTGGGGACTCTCACTCCCAGTGCGTGGGCCGCTGGGAACGTTAGCGGTGCTCGCTCTGCAACCGGACCAGGCGCGCGCCGGAGGCTGCTCGCCGCTCCCGAGTGTGGGCCGACTCACCACAGGCGCACTCCCTCTGCGGCTTGAATGAACATCCCTGCTGTAGTTAGCTTCCTCCACACCCTCGTCTCTCAGATTCAAGTGATAACAGTCCTTTCGCTTTCAGTTTGTGTGGAACTCCGGAATGCTCAAAGGATAAATTTTTCTGTTTCTAGTTGATGAATTTCTTGTGATTTTGGGGAGATCTGTCAGACGCGCTGCTCATGGCGCCATTTCCGTGACGTCACCTATAGTAGATTTCTTGAGCAGTTTAAATGTCTTTAAATATGACAGACAATCCAGGTTATTTTACCCATCTCCACATCTGCACTGAAAATTAAATTGGTAATTTAGCACTAGCCAGGTAGCTCAGTTGGTTGGAGCACTGTCCCAATACACCAGGGTTGCAGGTTTGTTTCCCAGTCAGGGCACATACAAGTATCAACTAGTAAATGCATAAATAAGTGGAACATATCATCAGTGTTTCTGTCTTTCTAAAAAAAAAAATCAATAACAAAATTAAAAACTAGTGATTTAAACCATGTGACAAAAGATCGGTAAAGTGTGGTGCAAAGAGACTTTATTAGGGGTCAGAGGATTGGGGATTTTCTGCTGCGGCTTAGCTGTTTGAGCTAATAAGCAAGGAGCTTTAGAAGACTTTTAGCTGAATTCTGAAATTGGTTACTGTCATATTCTTCATGAGCTATTGTAAGGATGACATGATGTCAGAGATTGTATAGAATATGTTAAAGAACAAAGCAGTGTTTTAATAATAGACATACTTTTATGTATCTTTCATAGTTTTCACTCGTTAGTGTCTTACATATTTTCTTTGACTTAGTTTTGTAGCTGTATTTTTTTCTTTTATAATTAAGACCTCAGAGGTCCAAAAAGAAATGTGACTTGACCAGTGAGCCACAGAACTAAGAATAAAACCAGCTTTTTTGATCCCTAAGTGTGAGCCTTCTTTTCTGTACCTTGTATTAATGAAAAAGATTTTTCTCTGGATTTATACCCATTTTAAAATTTTATAGATGGGGAATTCACAATTCTCCCCTGTTTTTTATTTGTGTTTAGACATTACTTAATGAATCCAATATTAGAAGCTCTTACAGCATTGTGAATTAGTAATTGACAGTACTGAAACTAAATTTTAAAGGTAGTTGCTCCACCTCAGAACAATATATTTCAAATAATACTCACTATGTTTATTAAATGAACTAAACTGATTTTTAACAAATCTGTGCATTATGTTAAAATGCCTGTATTAATATGGGTAGAATTGAGATTTTCAGTTTTTACCCCTTCACTCTTGTTATATGATTGTTTAATATAACAGTGTCAACAACTCATTAAAAAGAGCCTGATTTATTGGTAGGTAGCACTAACTTTGCAGAGAGGGTAAAAAAAAAGCCTGACAGCTAAAGAGAAAGCCTGTTCAGATGGAGAAACCATAGACTTGGAAGGCAGAAGAAATCTCTTATTCCAGGGTCTACTCAGAGAATCTTTAGATCCTCATAAAATATATATACATATATATATATATATATATATATATATATATATATATATATATATATATATATATATATATATATATATATATATATATATATATATATAAAGATATTTCCATTTCTTAGTACATTCTGGCATATTTTTTCAGTATGGTGGTTCTTTATAAGAGGTCCTCTTCAGAATCACTAGTTGACGCATGTGTACAGATTCTGCCCCGGGAACTTCTAAATCTGTAGTGTGGGGTTGTGTCTAGGCCCTGTATATCTAGTTCTAGAGAGGGTTTTGATGGACACTGTGATTGAGAGCCATTTCTTCAAGGCAATGTTTTAAAAAATCATGTGCTGCAGGCCACCAGTATCAAAATTATCTGGGATATTGTTTAAAGTGCAGAATCTGGTGCCTTGTCTTGAACCTTCTGAGCCTGAACCTTTAGACATACAGTAGTAGGTCTTGGAAATTTGAATTTTAAAAAAGATTTTTAAAAACATATTTACTGATTTTAGAGAAAGAGGGAGAGAGAGAAAATAAAACCCACTTGTTGCTCCACTTATTTATGCATTCATTGGTTGCTCCTTGCATGTGCCCTGATTGAGGATCAAACCCATACCAGTGGTGTGTCAGAACAATGCTCCAACCAATGAAGCTATTCGGCCGGGGAGGAAATTTGAATTTTTAATAAACATTAAGGTTATTCTTGTACTAAAGTATGAGAACCACTACATTAAGAAAGTGATATGGGCCTCAATCTATTAGAGGTCAGTGAAATCAACCTAGTAGGCCACAACCTGAATATAAAGGAGAATTAAATAGAGTAGAAATGTTAAGAGTGCATCACTTATAATAAGGGTAGATTACTTCTGATTGGATTTGTATATTATATATATACTGGTTCACAATACAACATATATTTCTTACTGGCTTTCAGATAAAAAAGTTGAAAACTATTCCTTTAAGGAATGAAAAGACTTAAATTATACATTATAATGGAAGTATTCCATCTCTTCTGAGTTTTCACACATAAGTCTGAGGTCAATAAGAATATTGCCTCAGGTGGAGTATACTATTATTAGTTGTTTAAATATACTAACAATAGACTTTTGGACCTCCAGGGGTGGATAGTCTCTCAATAATCTCCTCTACCACATATTCTTATTTTTCTTGACAGAATTAAATGTTTTGTTCTTCTTAAACATGACTGCATGGTCACTTATACCTAAAAAAATGCATGTATTATTAATTATAATGAATATATACATTTGTTTGATAAAAGGTGTCAATAATAATTGGATAAATAACCTTTTATTTTATTTTAATTTTAGGAAGTATACAGTCAGTGGCAGAAAATGGTCAGTTTTTTTTGGAATCAATAGCACACAATATCACTTGGCATCGCGACGGTAAGAACAGAAGCAGAATTAACTGAAATGAAATATCACTTTCCTAGCTATTGCTTTTTTTACTGTTATGTTTTACAGTTCTGCTTTGTGTGAGATTGTGGGGAACAAAAAAGTAATAAAATTGTACTTTTTTCGAACTTATGGTAAAATGAAGATACACTGCAATAGTTTCCAACTATAGGAGGAATACCTATTGTTTTGAGAAGGTGGCATTAATTTCTTCTGGACAAAGTTTGATTGAAGAGGAGGCTTTTAACCTCAGAGAGATAGATTTAACAGTGAAGGTGGGGATAGTGAGAAGGGAAAAAGAGGAATTGTAGGAAGAGTTAGTGTGTATTATGTACCAGTTATCTATTTCTGTATTTAAAAACCTTCCAAAGCCATTTTCACCAATTTACCACGATGAGCAGAGCCACAAAGAAAGTGTAAGATAGATTATAATAGATTTTAGTAATTCATTAAGACAAGTGAATCTGGTGATGAGATAAGATTGCATCATATTGTAGAAAGCCTTAAAGTCATGGTAAGGGCTTTGAATTTAATTCTTTCTAGTTGTGTAATAATATCATTGGTTTTTGAAAGTGGCTAGTGACAAGTGTTCTACAAGAGTTTTCTGTGAGCAGTGAATTAGAAGAATTAGAGACAAGAGGAACGGGAGGGTAAATATGTTATTTATAGTTACAGTTACCTTTGGAAAGTATGTCTTTACAGTAGTCTGAATGAGAAATAACTTATTTTAGTAACTTTAACATAGTAGGTATTAACATTAAATGAATAATGAAAGGAAGGAGTGCACAAATATGAAATGCATTTAGCAATAAAATTGACATTACTTGACAACTGGATTTCACATGAATTTGAAGATATCTATGACCACCAGAAGAAGGAGAGTAAATATGCAACAGTTAGAGTAGAACACAGGTTTTGTTTGCATGTGTGGAATTTGAAGTGCTTTCATATCATATAGCAATGTCCAGTAGAGAGTTAGAAACTGGAGTCTACAACAGTGATTTTCAATCTTTTTCATCTCTCGGCACACATAAACTAGTTACTAATATCCAGTGGCACACCAAAATATATTTTTTTGCCAATCAGACAAAAAAAAAAGATATAATTTTGATTCATTCACACCAGACCACTCCTGTGGTATTGCCTATTGTCATGTTTTTATTTGACAATTTAAAAGGAAAAGGTCAGTACCCCTAACTAGTCAGGTATTACATGGTTTACAATTTCTTGTGGCATACCATTTGAAAATAGCTAATCTAGAATATGAGAAAGAAGTTATCTTTGGAACATAACCAGGTCATCAGTTTAGGTAGAAAAAAATAGTTTAAATTTTAATACGGTAGATGAAATATCTGAGGAAAGTTAAGTTATAACACAAATTTTAGAACCTTTGAAAATTTATTATTATTATTATTATTATTATTATTAAAGTGTGAGGATGGGAAATAAACTCCCCTATGCACCCTGATTAGGATACATCTGGTGATCCCCATCGGGGGCCAACACTCTGCCCATCTGAGGCTGATGTTTTGCCCATCTGGGGCCGATGCTTGCAACTCAACTATTTTTAGCTCCTGAGGTGGAGGCTTCATGAAGCCATTCTCAGAGCCTGGGGCCAACATGCTTATATCAGTTGAGCCACGGCTGTGGGAGGGGAAGAGAGAGAGAGGGAGAGAAAAGGTGAAGGGGAAAAGGAAGGGAGAGAAGCAGATGATCGCCTCTCCTGTCTGCCCTGACTGGGAATGGAATCTGGGACTTCCATATACCAGGTCAATGTTCTACCTCTGAGCCAACCGGCCAGGGCCAGAAATTTTATAAGAGAAGACTATCACCTGGCTGGTGGTGGCAAAGTGGATAGAGGGATACTGAGGTTTCAAGTTTGAAACCATGAAGTCTCCGGCTTGAGCATGGGCTCATCTGGCTTGAGTGAGGGCTCTCCAGCTTGAGTGTGGTTTCTCTGGCTTGAGTGTGGGATTACCAACATGATCCCATGGTCGCTGGTTTGAGCCCAAAGGTTGCTTGCTGGAAGCTCAAGGTCACTGGCTCGAGCCCAAAGTTGCTGGCTTAAACAAAGAGGGTCAAGGCACATATGAGAAGCAGTCAGTGAATAGCGAAAGTGATGCAACTATGAGTTGATGCTTCTCATCTCTCTCCCTTCTTCTTTCTCTGTCTCTCTCCCCCCACCCCACTGGGCAAAAAAAGAGATTATCTTTGAGATTTTTATTTAAAAATCATACATTGTGTTAAAATGTTTCTTCTCATGAGATTTTAAGATTTATGTATAATAGCTGGTAACCTGCATGTATATTTTATACATACAAAGAAAAGAGGTCAGAGCTGGGTTCGAATTCAACATTTAGTACAAGATTTTGGCATAGCGTGATTGTAGGTCCTAGTTTATGCCTGTTATTCTCATTTAATTATTAAATGTGTTACCTTCTACTCTCACAAGTGTTCTATTTGGATGATAATTTACAGTTGCTAAGTTATGGCACTATAGTCTGTTGTAATTCTTTGTTTACACGGTTCGTTTTATTTTATTTTATTAGACAAGGAATGAAATTTATTTGTTTCAGTATTTTAGTTATTTTTAGGGACCCAGGATATATTAAGCTCTCAATAAATGTCACATTTTTGACTACAGTTTTGTGGTCATAAACAGATTACTTAATAGATCAAGAATGGTTAATTCATAAATTAAGATAATATGTAGTTCACAAAATAGTTTTTCAGTTATCAAATAAGGCATTACATAGGGAAGTATTTGGTAATTGATAAAATCTTATAGAAATATTGTTAGCAAGTAAACTGGTTACTTGAAGTATCATATTAACTGCAATAAAAACCCTTAATATTTGAATTGAGTAATAATTTTTGTACCCTTGGTCTGTTGGTACTAAGGTTTTAGAGGATAGCATGAATGTTAAATTCCTCTAAAATCGGCATTACAGAGTAGTATTAAAAGGTAATTACTTCTTTTTAATATATGTACTAGTGACTTGACAATAGCTCATGACCATTTGCTTTTTGAACTATGATTGAGTTAAAATTCACATAAAAGTTTATTATTTTTCTTTTTAATATACAGAAGTTTAAAATTTAGAATTTGTTGAGGAATACATTATAGCTGAAATAAATATTTGGGAGCTATTAGTAAACTTTGTAGTTATTTATAAATATGATTTTAAATATCTTACCTGAAATATTTGTATTTTGGTTTTGGCACATATTTATGTGCTAGGTACTTGGATATAAAGAAATTTTTTTTCAAATGATGATACTAATCTGACTATAATCCTTTTTGCGTTGTCTCAGAAACCACTATTGTATTTTGCTGAAATCATAACTTTCTGTTCTAGGTTTTTATGTTTTTTCTTCCTTTTATAATATCCACACCTCTGCCCTTTGTGTTCAAATCAATATATTTTATAGCATACCTTACCTACTTTTGTTTCATTCTATACCAGGTATTAATTATTTTGTATTCTGTAGTAAATTCTTAATCTTTCATGGAATGATTTTATTTTCTGTTTATGTTAAAGAAAACTTGTAAAAACTGAACTCAGAAATACACAGAACAGATTGGTAGTTTTCAGAGATAGGAAGTAGATAGTGGCCAAACTACGTTAGGGTGGTCAAAAGGCATTAATGTCCAGTTATAAAAGAAATAAGTCCTGGGGATATAATATACAGCACAGTGACTATAATTAATAACACTGTATGTTTATTTGCAAGTTACTAGGAGATTAGATCTCAAAAGTTGTTATAAGGAAAAAAGTCGTAACCATGTGTAGTGATGGATGTAAGCTAGATTTATTGTGATCATTTCACAATATATATAACTATTTAATCATTATGTTACATACCTGAAACTAATATAATGTTATTGCCAACTAACTATATCTCAAAAAGAAAACTTGTGTCTGTTGGTAAGCTAAACAGTGGAATAGTAATCATATTTAAATGGAAAGTCTCATTAATACTTTCTGTGCTATTTTTATCTGCCTGTGAGACTTTTCCCCTAGTTGTTACTGTTTATTGAGCTTCTGCTAAGTGTCAAGCCTGTGCTAAATACATTATACATATTATAGGCTATCCTTACCACAACTCTACAGATTTTTAATTTTATAGATGAGAAAATTGAAACTCAAAAGCTGCCCAACTAGATCCAGTTCACATGCTAATTCAGTGATTTATTTGAGAATTAGACACAAGGGTTTTTGACCTAACATCTATGTTTTGCCAGAGCCCCACTTTCCTTCTGAAATAAAATGTATTTCCAGAGAGACACCAATGTATAGGCCGTAATTGCCAAGATAAATGCTTTATTTAATATCAGCATTTTGGCCAAAATTGCATCTCTTTCTTTATCTTTTTTGTTTGTTTGTTTGTTTGGATGATAGCACAGCATTCTACTCAGTTACCTAAGTCATAAAGCTGAAATATGTCCTTGAAACCTATTGTCTATTCCTGTTTTTTAGTTGGTGTTAAGCTTTGAAAATTCTGCTTTTTAAATGGTTTTCAAATCATGCTTAGTACTTTAATGTTTGATTTAGATTCTCATGATTTTCTATCAGTATTATTACAATTAACCACGTTTCTCTGTCTTATGTTTTCTCTAATCTTGTCTATCACTAGAGTTCCTTTCTAAAATGGATCTTTACCCTTCTTTGTGTACTGGAATCTTTGAAAGTATGGTGAAAATTATGGACTGTCTCTCTAGAAAAATGCACATACTGTACATGTAACTTTTGCATATCTTATTGAAGGGAGGTTCACAGGCCTTGTTAAGTATCTCTGTTGATACCCCTCACCCCAGTTGAGACCCCTTGTTCTAAAATACAGATCTACTTATGTAAACTCCCTCCCCCCACTTAAAAACCTTTAATTCTATGTACCTACAACAAACTCCAAACTCCTTATGAGCATCAGAAATGTTTCATAATCTGTCTTCAGACTTTTTTCCCAACCTTATTTATTTTACTAGTCAAGCCATTCTTGGGAATATATTTGAATTTGCATGTCTTCATGCCTCTGTGCATAGTATTTCTTTACATAAGGTAAACTCATTATGAAAACAACAGTGTTACATTCGTCATGGCATCCTTTGTGCCTGGCAGTGTCTGGTACAGAGAAGATGTTCATTAAATATTTGTTGAATGAGAGATTATAAAATCTTGTTTTTCCCCAAGTTGTTTCAACAAAATTAAAATACAACTTTACTCCCCCTTCCCCCTAATCATGTTATTTGACTTTTTAGAAGTTGTTTTTATCTTTATAGTATTATATGAAACTGTTGAGTACGTAACTCACTAAATATTTAAATAATAAGTGCTGAATAACATATATTTTTAGGCAATCCTCTTTTAACTGGTTCTAGCTGTTTGCAACTCTGGTCTAATTCCAACTTGGAGAAGCCGACTGAAGATGGAAATCTGGATAAAGCAGATCTTCACTGTGGAGATTGGAGATGCATTTGGCATTGCAAGTAAGCAATTAATCAGGGGATTAAACCAACAAGCCTGTTCCATGTGGTTTTATTATAAATGCATTTTAGTTTTGTAAAACCACACTGACGGAAAAAGTATTATTTTTTATTCTGTGATATGACTTTTCCTATATACAGAGGATTTACCATTGCCTGTGTTCTACAGATTTATTTGTTTTTACTTGTTGAATAAAACAATTACAAAGAAACGAAAGAAATGTGTAAGGCGCCTGACCTGTGGTGGCACAGTGGATAAAGCATCGACCTGGAATGCTGAGGTCGCTGGTTCAAAACCCTGGGCTTGCCTGGTCAAGGCACATATGGGAGTTGATGCTTCTTGCTCCTCCCTTCTCTCTCTCTCTCTCCCCTCTCTCTCTCTCTCTCTCCTGTCTAAAATGAATAAATAAAGTCTTTAAAAAAGAAAGAAATGTGTAAGGCCTATATGAAGATTATTAAATAGAACTTGCTAATTTATACAAAAGGAGAGAGACAGTTATGCTTTTGAAAAAATTTTTTCTATTGTGAAGAGGTATATTTTTCCCTAAGTAATCTGTATATTAAACATAATTTTAGTCAAAATCCCATTGTAATTTCTCTTTTAACCAAAGTTCTAAACAATTTTTAATTGATATGAGTAGACAGATTGAGCAAAGGAAAAAAAGCAACTCAGACCCAGAGCAGTGTGATGATTACAAGAGCGAAGGCAGGAGAGGTAGAGAGGGTGAGGGGAGATCAGTGGTGATGGAAGGAGACGTGACGTGGGGTGATGAGTACACAACAGAATATAGATCATGTATTATAGAATTGTACACCTGTATAATTTTATTAACCACTGTCACCCTCATTCAATTAAAAAGAATTTAAAATATTTATAGATAAAAAAATAAATATGAGGAGAGGAAAAAAATGAACAGACAGTTTGAGGTTCAGGGTTAGACCCAGTTATATACATGGAGATTTGATATATAAGGTGATATTTTACATCAGTGGGAAAATTGGCTAGCTCTATGGATGTGAAAATGAAGTTAGAGTCTGTGTTATATCTGGCACCAAAATAAATTTCAAAGGAAGGACAAATTGAATTTCTATACAATGAAACAAATATTAGAAATATAGGTGAATATCCAGTATTGATAGCAACTAGCCATATATCACTGTTGAATACTTGAAATGCGGCTAACCCAAAATTGAGATGTGCTATAAGTATGAAATACACACTGGATTTCAAAAACTTAGCACAAAGCGTGTAAAATATTCTATTATTTATTGACTACATGTTGAAATGATAATATTTTTGACATCTATTTTAGCTTAAATAATTAATTTCTCACCTGTTTCTTTTTATATTAAAATGTGGCTACTAGAAGGTTTACATATATGGCTAACTTTTGTCATTTATGTTCTATTGTAATGGAATAAAAAGTGCTGCTTTAGAGTCAGGGAAAAACTTAGGTATAACACCAAAACTAGAAACTGAAAGGAAAGGAAAGGAAAAACTTGATTATTTTTCTCTATTAATAAAAAGTTCTGTAAATCAAAATGACCATAAAGAAAACAAACAAAAAATTGAGAGGAAATTTTTTTAAACCCAAGTCTTAGAAAAGAAACAGATATCTCAATAGTGAACAACAATGGACAATAAAGAGAAATATATATATTTTTTTCCATTTTTCTGAAGCTGGAAACAGGGAGAGACAGACAGACTCCCGAATGTGCCCAACTGGGATCCACCCGGCTCTGCCCACCGGGCGGCGATGCTCTGCCTCTCCGGGGCATCGCCATGTTGCGACCAGAGCCACTCTAGCGCCTGAGGCAGAGGCCACAGAGCCATCCCCAGCGCCCGGGCCATCTTTGCTCCAATGGAGCCTTGGCTGCGGGAGGGGAAGAGAGAGACAGAGAGGAAGGCATGGCGGAGGGGTGGAGAAGCAAATGGGTGCTTCTCCTGTGTGCCCTGGCCGAGAATCGAACCCGGGTCCTCCGCATGCTAGGCCAACGCTCTACCGCTGAGCCAACCGGCCAGGGCTTTGAAGAGAAATATTTTAAATGGTAATACATATGAATCATAAGCATATTAAGAGTTGATCTCACTTTATATCAAGAAATGAAGCCTGACCAGTGGTACCACAGTAGATAAAGCATTGACCTGGAACACTGAAGTTGCTGGTTCGAAACCCCAAGGTTATTGGCTCTGAGTATGGGTCAATAAAATAATGGAGGTCTACGCGTATTGATACATAAAACTTCATAATATATCTTTTGTGTGTCTGTGTGTGACAGAGAGAGAGAGAGAGAGAGAGAGAGAGATACAGAGAGAGGGACAGATAGGGACAGACAGGCAGGAAGGAGAGATGAGAAGCATCAATTCTTCGTTACGACTCCTTAGTTTCCCTTAGTTGTTCATTGATTGCTTTCTCATATGTGCCTTGATGGGTGGCTACAGCAAAACAAGTGACCCCTTGCTCAAGCCAGCAACCTTGGGCTCAAGCCAGTGATCTTAGGCTTCAAACCAGTGACATTTGGGCGCAAGCCAGTGACCATGGGGTCATGTCTGTGATTCCACACTCAAGCCAGCAACCCTGAGCTAAAGCTGGTGAGCCCATGCTCAAGCCAGTGACCTTGGGGTCTCAAATCTGGGTCCTCTGCATCCCAGTCTGATGCTCTATCCACTGTGGCACCACCTGGTCCGGCCATAATGTATCTTTAAATAAGTAAATGTTGCAAAGCAAACTGTTGATGTGGCCTCAGTTTCTATACCCTCTTCCCCCACACCCTCCTATAGGAAATAGAGAGGAAGAGCAGACAGATGCATCTGAAAATCTTTATATTAAAATATTAAGTGTGGTTTTGCCTGATAATTGGTGTCACGGTATCAGTGAAACTAAAGATGGTTTTATTTTTTTTCTTATTCATCTGTATATATATTTTAAAGTACGTATTTGTTACATTTAAAGTCAGGAAAAATATATTTGTATTTGGAATGAACTGTGACTGAATTAATCTCTGGCCTGCTTTACAAATAATTTTAGGATGCATCTAAGCATGAACTTGGATAAGGAAAGGAAGGCAAAGATAGTGACAGTCTTGAGGAGTAGCCAAAGGGAAAGGCTGTGAACAGAAAGGAGCCAAAACTCCTTGGAGAAGAAGAGCAAGTACTCACCAAGTATATAGGTGAAGCTGGAAGGCTCAGTCCCTGACGGTCACTAACCCACACGTAATCTGTATTTAGTCACATGCTACCATAAAGCAGAATGCTTTTTAAAATATTAGTTTGTCCATGAAAATGTATTTTGAAATACAGATTATTTACGGTTCTGGAAATCAGATATCCAGATTAAAAATATAACCATTCTTTCACATTCTGAGGGAATGAGAGCTATGACTCTTAAATTTTAAGGACTGACAAGTTATTCTTTGCATGATTCTTATACATGAATATTTTTACATAAAAATAATCTTTATATTTAATTTAGTTATATTTTTAAATTTATAATTATGAGCTATACTTAAAAGTAAGTATAAAACTTGTGTTATCAAAAATTTTGTTATTTGAAGAAATTGCTGAATATTGTTTATGGAGTAATATTGCTTTCTCATTGAATTTTTCTTAATAATTATTCCTTATATCTTTAATTTACAGAACTGCTTCCCAAATTTAATGAAATTTTCACCAGATGGGGAATTTTTTGCCACTGCTGGGAAGGTAATTTATGAAAATGCTATTGACAGATTGTGTTTATGGTTTATTTGAAACTTCAAAAAACTTAGAGTTTTATTTTTTTATTTAAGTTGAAAATATTTTGTTTAAAATGTGAAATAGTAAAATTTGGTTCAATATGACTTTATTAAAAGGCAGTATGGTATAATTGAAATAGCATAGACTTAAAGGTAATCCGTCGTTATTAAAACTACCATTTACCAGCTTTTTGATATTGGGTAAATATACTGCTCAAAAATTTAGGGGATAAATATATAGCTTCATATTCATTTTGAAATATCCTGTAACTTTTGTGAGCAGTATAGTTAATTTCTTTGAGCTTTGGCGTTGTCATTTGTAAACTGAGGATAAAAAAACCCTACTTCAGATCATTCATCATAGGGTTAATTTAGACAGTAGAAGTAAATTGATTGGCATGGTGTCTTGCATGTAGAATACTATCAATGAACTATTGCACTATTTATATTATCTTTTTTTTTTCTGAAGCTGGAAACAGGGAGAGACAGTCAGACAGACGCCTGCATGCGCCCGACCGGGATCCACCCGGCACGCCCACCATGGGCGACGCTCTGCCCACCAGGGGGCGATGCTCTGCCCCTCCGGGGCGTCGCTCTGCCAGGACCAGAGCCACTCCAGCGCCTGGGGCAGAGGCCAAGGAGCCATCCCCAGCGCCCGGGCCATCCTTGCTCCAAAGGAGCCTTGGCTGCGGGAGGGGACGAGAGAGACAGAGAGGAAGGAGGGGTTGGGGGTGGAGAAGCCAATGGGCGCTTCTCCTATGTGCCCTGGCTGGGAATTGAACCCGGGTCCCCCGCACGCCAGGCCAACGCTCTACCGCTGAACCAACCGGCCAGGGCCATATTTATATTATCTTTAAACAGACATATATTAAGGATTAAGATATAACAAATTACAGACTTTCCAGAGCAGTGGTTCTCAACCTTTCTAATGCCATGACCCTGCAATACAGTTCCTCATGTTGCGGTGACCCCAAACCAAAAAATAATTTTGGTGACTACGTCATAACTGTAATTTTCCTACAGTTAGATTCAGAATGTATTCTCATTGCTTTAGGCGACCCCTGTGTTTTGGTCGTTCAACCCCTGCTGGGTTCGCGATCCACAGGTTGAGAACCACTGTTCTAGAAGGACATTTGTAATAATTTTCTTTGTCATTACCTATTGATTTTAGAATAATGTATTTCTTTGAAAATATTTTATTTTTAATTATTGGTTCACAGAGCAGTTAATGCACAACTGAAGTTACTGTTCTCATTGCTCAAAGCCTTCTGCAGGTTAAGAATATGAGATACGTACTCTAAATCCTCTGAGGTTTTTTTAGGAGAGAGTGAAGCTGTTATTCTGATCGACTTTAAAGGTGGGAATGCAATTATGGCTTAAGAGTGAAACTTGGTACATTTTAGTCTCTCTTGTTCCCTTATTTCCCAGATTAGGAGGTGCAATTTTTATTTTTCTTAGGTTATTTTATATAGTAGTAGTTTTTAAATGCTTATTATCATCTTCAATATTTTCTTTGTACATCATGTGATAATTCATGAAAACTGCCCTTTTCAGACATTATTAGTCTTTGTAAGTCTGTTAGTGGTAATGCTTTCTTATATGATATTTGGGTAAGTGGAAAAAGAACCCATAACTTATCTTTCAGTCTTTTCTGAATGACTCTATTTTCCATACTGTATGGTAACTAGAATTTTCCTTGAACTAACCCTTGCATAATGTACGCATTCACACATTTTAATTCTCAGAGCACAATAAGGAATGCTAATAGAAAAGTATCATAATCAGAGGTTTTCTTCTCAGTTCCTCCATGCTCAACCCCTTTTCCCATCCCTGTTTCTGTGATTGGAGAGAAAAATCTTACATTTGCTATTTAACTTAATCATTAAATCTGATGTGGATGTTTTTCCATGTTTGTTTGTTTTTTTCTCTTAGGATGACTGTCTTTAAAGGTATGGTACAATGTAGAAAACTGGCGGACAGCTGTTACCTCTCCAGATAAAAGTTCAGAAAAACAATCCCAAGGAGAAATTGACTTTTCTTTTGTATATCTGGCCCATCCTCCAGCTGCAAATGGATTTTCCTGGCGTAAAACCAGCAAATATATGCCTAGGTCAGTGGATTAGTAATTTTTCTCATGTATTAAGAAAACATCATCTTTGGGACTTTGACTACTTTTCTTACTTTGAAAATTCATAGGTATAGGACTTTTACCTATGAAGATTCAAGTAATATTAGATAGTCCCTGACTTGCAAACTTCTGGTCACAGGTCAGCTGTGATTGACATTTAAGAGGAAAGCCATGTGAAAGAATAATTTACTTCTACAGAGTTGTTCATCTTTTTCTTCTCTATGTTATGATTCCAATTCTTGTATCCATTACTTATTCTGCATATTGTTGTTTGCATGGACTTTTTCAAATTTCATTACTTTATCTAGTACCGTCTATGTGTATCTCCTCCGGTTAAAAAAAAGCAAGAACAAAAAACCCCTAGTGTTATTGAGAGGACATAGCAAGAGATTTCAAACACTTATTTAATTATATCCAACATCTTTGAGGAAAAGAGAGTGGGTTATACATTAAGATGCCCTGAACTAGGTATTAGTTTAACCTATACGTGCATAAACAAGCACTTCCTTTCTTCCCTGTAGCACTTACAAGACTTGATATCCCATTGAATTGTTGCCTGTACTTAGTAAGTTATGGAGATTACTTAAGTATAGATAGAAATCCCTTTTTTATTTCACATGGCCATTTTCAACTTGACCATACCGTGGAGCAGTACAGTTTTTCCCGTTATCACTTGCAGTGTCCTAAACTGATCTGTGGTAGTCTGCCTGGACCATTTGTTGGCTTCAGTTTTGTTCTTCTGAGGCAGCAGAATATACCTAGATTTACAATATATATATAATAATATAATATATATATATATATATATATATATATATATATATATATTAAGACTTCTTTAGATCAGTTTAAGGTCCATAGCAAAATGGAGGGGAGGGTATAGAGATTTCCTATATATCCTTTGCTCTCAGGCATGCATAGCTTCCCCTCATGTCAACATTCTCCACATTTCTTAGAATTCATGAACCTTTATAAACAAAGTATTATTATCTAAATTCCATAGTTTACATTACATTTCACTGTTGGTGTTCTGCATTTTACGGACAAATGTATAATAACATGTATCCGTTATTGTTTTACCTAGCTTTTGAGCTATTTTCTGGTGTGACAGTTATTATTCTTACCCCCGCTCCCCATCATAGGAAAGAATATGAGTAGTATACTCTGGAAACAGTAATGCTTCTGTTGTTAGGAGGATGTGTCGGTCTTTGGGCTAAAGAAGAGTGCTGTAGACAACCTATATTGTTAGCAAAAGCCCCTCATCCCTGCTTTACTTTGAGAACTATTGCTTAGTAACTCTAAGATCATTGCCCACACATGTAAAAATGTGTTTAGAATAGACTGAGCTGTGGCATATGTTAACTCTTCTTTTAAAAATTGTAAATCATCCCAGTAAAAATAGCTATCATCATGCACTGTGAGCCTTTTAGAAGTATCTTTTAAAAAATTACATCATTTCGCCTGACCTGTGGTGGCACAGTGGATAAAGCGTTGACCTGGAAATGCTGAGGTCGCCAGTTCGAAACCCTGGGCTTGCCTGGTCAAGGCACATATGGGAGTTGATGCTTCCTGCTCCTCCCCCCTGTCTCTCTCTCCTCTCTCTCTCTCTCTCTCCTCTTTAAAATGAATAAATAAAATTAAAAAAAATTAAAAAAAAAAATTACATCATTTCACAGGCTAATTTCTTCTAATATATCCAATTGTTTTCATTCACTGATGTTTGGGCTACCAGCCTTCTAAAAAAGAGGCTTAAAAATATTGTATCTTTTAGGAGAAGTCAGGTCTGCTCCTAACCTAGTTCACTCAGTGTTGTCAAAAAGGCCCCAAGAGCTCTTAACAACTAAATTTTGCATCATAGGGAGCTGTGATATATAATTATAATTTCTGTTAGTTATGGCATCTTTTAGAGGTCTCCAGAAATTTACTTTTGGATCTATGTCATTTAAGACCAGCTAATCTCCCTGAGCTCTCTCATTTTCATTTTTGTTACTTTCTTATGAGAATGAGAGACATCCCATCAAAGATATGGCATCTTCTCTGGGCAATATGGGAAGTTTGTTTTTCACATAAAATTAAGATACTCAACCAAATGGTAATAGTATGCAAGGGACTGCTGGCTTGAGAGAATAATGGGGAAGTGTTTGTCATAAGCATATACTTCTTTACTAATTAAAAAATTGATAAATGTAGGACAGATTGGGAGATTTGATTATATCCTCTAGAAACCTCCCAAAATTAGTGTAGACACCTAGTTTCAAACTGTGTTATCCTGTTGTTACATCAAAATAGGAGGGGTGATACACCCATAACATGGTTGCCTTCTCTAAGGTTATACCTTTTTATTTATTTTATTTTTTGGCTATACCTGAGGATGATATGCCATTGAAGAAAGCATTAGATATCCTAATGAAGAAGTGAGGAAGGAAGATTTTGCCAGAGAAATGCCTCAAACAGATCAGAGTGTTTCTTACATGCTCTGCCTATATATTACCTGCCAACTGTTTACACTGACTGTCTGTAAGGTTAGCTATCCTGTGAGGTGAGGAAAATCACATGGGGTCACCCATTCAGGGTCAAAGCCCTCTTCTTGCTTCTGAGTTGTGTACCTTTCTTGCTTAATTTGCTACCCTTGCCTAAGTTCTTATGCCTTTTCTGACTGCTGTCTATTTAGCCCTTTAGTCTCCTACATTCTGCTTTTCCTTGGTAAGCCTTTCCATTTTGCCAGTTGGCACTACCGATTGGCACTATGAACCGTGAACTTTCCATATTTCCTTTTGATATATTTTCTTCTGTTTCTGTTTGTTTACTCTTGATCTCATTGCCACTGCCTGTGTGTGAATGTATTATAGAGAAACAGAGAAGGAAGGGGGATAGAAGAAGGGCATAGGGGAGTAGAGGGAAAAAAAAGAGGGAGAAAAAATGAAGGAGGAGGGAGAGGAAGGAGGAGGGGGAAAGAAGAAATAGTTTGAAAAGGAAGGAAGGAGTAGGAAGGGGGGAGAGGTAAAGGGAAAGAAGGCAGAGAGATAGCAAGGAAGGTTAGTCTGGAGAGGAGAACTGAGAATTGAAGGAGAGAAGCCCAGGGAGTGGGTGGCAAGGGAGAACGAAGAGTAGACAGAGAAGGGAAGGAAGAGGGCAGGAAGGAGACAGATGAGAGAATAGAGGAGGAAAGCTGAAGGGAAGAGCAACCAAGACAAAACATGCTGTCCTCCTTTTCTTCCCCTTTGCTATGGTTCTTTTATGATCAGGTAGACATACTTAACAAAGCGACTGCTACAGAATATTTTTATTTCTTTTTATTTAGTTTAACCCGTGAGTTACTTGATAGAAGTCTTCTACTGATTGTTTTTAAACAAATATGTTTGAAAGAGTGTCTATTACAGGATATTGGGACTCTTTTTTTTCTAAAGTTTCAGAGTGTCCCAATAGGAGGTAGTTTTTGTTGATGGGGTTTCAACCTTATATTTTGATGCTTCCATAAGCATCAAATGCTTATTAATATATGTGCAGTTAGTTTTGCTTTTATTTTGTGGGGTGGCAAGACAGTAAATTCACTGACAATCAGGAATGATTCAGGGAGGAGGTGGCTGTACGTCTTTCATCATTAATTTTCTGTTCTTACACTTGACTGCTTTCCGCATGTATGTTAGGCAAGGAGAGAATAAGTGTACTAGTTAATGTAGCCTGTTAATCACCAATGTGCATGTGCCTGTACAGGAAGTAAAAATGAATCATTATGAAGTATTTCAAATAACCATTCACTGAATAGATCAGAAAATTTAAAAATTTTAATAGATATAATTGGGTGTTTTTCTTTTTAAGAGGGATTATGGCACGATTTCAGTCTTTATTCCTTAGCAATAAGGAAAATCTTAGATTATTGAAAAAAGAACTACCAAATTCCAGGCAGAAAAGAAATAGGTTAGCAAGCATTTGTTGCGATGAAATCAAATACCCACTCAGTTATAATTTTGACTAAAAATATTGCATACATGTGCATTGATATTTTCTTCATTGGTACTTTAGCTGTGTGTGTGCATTATAACAGAAACATTGTAGAATGTGATACTGTGTGAATTTATATTTTTGCCTCTAAAATATTTTTATTCCTTAGGGCTTCTGTATGTAATGTACTGTTGACTTGCTGCAAAGATAATGTGTGTCGTCTTTAGGTAGAGACATTTTTACCAAATGATTGTTTACTACATGGAGGTGACATCAACCATTGGACCGAACCAATTAATTTAACAAATAACTTGGAGAGAAACTCTTCCAGTAAAGAACGAGTTCAAAATACTTTAGATGTGAGTGTTCTCGCTAGATCTTATTTCTTACAAATTTTAAAACATTTTGTACATGGAATTGCCTTTTTTGTAATATCGGTCATAATATTCAAAGTCATATGGATAGGTATAAAAAAATATGTCTTAGGAAAATCTCAGAAAATTTTCAGTTTTATTTTGTTTAAAATATGTCCTTAAGGATTTTGTCTACAGTAAACAACCATTATAATTATGAAGTTAATCTTAGTTTAATTGAGTATAAGAAAAGGATGCGTATACTTATCTTAGCTAAAATAACAAAGTCTGAGGAAGCAAAGGTGTGACTTCAAAATTATTTATTTTCTTTAGAATTTGGGTGTTTTTTCCTGTCTTAATTACAGGAATGACTAGAGTAGTTTTGTCAGATTCTATTCTACGATTATCTTTAGAACCTCTCAAAACTGGAAGTATTTATTTTACTAAGTAATGTAGAAAGTAAAAGTCAATTTTTGATGTTTGTACTAATTGAACATAGAGTAGTAATGCAGATTCTTTTCATTCTTAATACTAAAAACAGGAAGTGATCTAAAAATGATTTATCTTTGAATGCTATGATTATGGAACAACTTTATGAATTATAATGGTGTTCTAATGACTCAGAATATTATTAAATATATAATACATGGAGACTCAACAGTTAGGAATCTGTCTACTTTTAGACCTTGAATTCTGTATAAACTATTTTATCTGAAGGATGAGAATAACAATATTTGTGAGGTCTGCCTGGACCCTTATGCAGTGGATCAAATGAGATTATCTGAAAATGCTTTGTAAATTATGAAATACCACCCTAATTTATTATGGTAATATTATCCAGTGCTTTGTGGTCATAGGGAGTAAGGCATGGATACAAAGAAAACAGTATACATAGAGACGTCATTGTCCACAGACACATTATTGTAAAACCAAAACTTTAAGTTCAGAAAATTAATTATCAGGAAATAACACCAAATAAAATTGTAATGTATTGTACGATATTTCAGAGTTGGTCAGTTTAAGTTCTAAGCTTGTTTAGGTTTCAAATTTGCTATACAAAACTACTGAAAGCTATTTGTACATATAAACTCATCTGAAATAGAATATCTGTAATGTCTAACAATACTGTATAGCTTATGCATATGTCCTTATGACAGTATAGGTATTAGTTTTACTTTGTTATTCACACAGGTCAATCTGAGACATTTTCGTAGAGGTCGGAGGAGGTCTCTGGCCTTTGTAGCACACACCGGATACCTGCTGTATCAGCAGGACCCACATCACGTCCACAGGATCGCTCCGCTGCATGCTAATGCACTTTGCCACTTTCATATCGCAGCCAGCATCAACCCTGCCATGGGTAATGAGCACTGTTCAAAAAAGGTTTTTGGAATTGAGTAGATTGATTTGATAATAAGTCATTTTTTTAGTTTTAAATAGGTAAAAAAATTGGAGTTGACTTTCTTTGTTAATTTTTCATTATAGCCAACTCACTAGCTACACAAAATGAGACTTTTGTTTATTTCTTTGTTCCTTAAGGCTATATATGGTTTGTGATTTAAGATCTTGATAAGCCATTGAGATACTTTATTAATGTATTCACAAATTGAGATTAGAGTTAATACTTATCAGAGATTAGGATTTTATAATTATTGTGTAGTTGTTAAAACCAATGTGGTAGAGCCCTGGCTGGTTGGCTCAGCGGTAGAGCATTGGCCCAGCGTGTAGAAGTCCCCGGTTCCATTCCTAGTCAGGGCACACAGGAGAAGCGCCCATCTGCTTCTTCACCCTTCCCCCTCTCCTTTCTTTCTATTTCTCTCTTTCCCTCCCACAGCCAAGGCTTCATGGGAGCAAACTTGGCCCGGGTGCTGAGGACGGCTCCATAGCCTCTGCCTCAGGTGCTAGAATGGCACCAGCCGCAATGGAGCAACGCACCAGATGGGCAGAGCGTCGCCCCCTACTGGGCATGCCGGGTGGATCCCGGTCGGGTGCATGCGGTAGTCTCTCTGACAGCCTCCCTACATCTACCTTCAGAAAAATACAAAAAAAAAAAAAAAAGAAAGAAAGAAAAGTAAAAAAACAATGTGGTAGTACTTGATCTTTGGAGCCATTTCAGAAATAGAGCAGAGATATATAAAAGTTATAACTGGAAGAATTAAGAATCTCATTTCTGTAGTCAAATATGTACAATTAGATAGACAGATCTAGAATATCTGGATCTGTCTATAAATTTGATGAAAATAAGTACTCATTTTAGGAAATATTTTCTGTGAGTTTCAAAACCAACTGATCACAGGCCTGACCTGTGGTGGTGAAGTGGATAAAGCTTTGATCTGGAACGCTGAGGTTGCCAGTTCAAAACCCTGCACTTGTCTGGTCAAGGCACATATGGGAGTTGATGATTCCTATTCCTCCACCCTTTCTCTCTCTCTCTCTCTCTGTGTCTGTCTCTTTCATTCTCACTCTCCTCTCTAAAATGAAGGTATAAACAAACAAATAAATAAATAAATAAATAAGCCCCAACTGATCACAGCTGAGACATTTAAAGTAAAACCATAGAATATTACTGGGAAAAAATTAAAACAGTAATTGCCTATCATTAATGCCATCTGGGGAGTGACGTCACGGAAAGGCACCGTGAGCAGCGCGTCCGACAGATCTCCCCAAAATCACAACAAATTTATCAACTAGAAACAGGAAAATTTATCCTCGGAGCATTCCGGAGTTCCACACAAACTGAAAGCGAAAGGACTGTTATCACTTGAATCTGACAGACGAGGGTGTGGAGGAAGCTACCGCAGGGACGTTCATTCAAGCCGCGAGGGAGTGCGCCTGTGGTGGTGGTGAGTCAGCCCACACTCGGGAGCCGCGAGCAGCAGCCGCGAGCAGCCGCCGCGAACAGCCGCCGCGAGCAGCCACGAGCAGCCGCAGGCGCACGCCCGGTTTGGTTGCAGAGTGAGCACCGCCCACACTCCAGAGCGGCGAGCAGCCGCTGGCGCGCGCCCGGTCTGGTTGCAGACCGAGCACCGATAACGTTCCCAGCGGCCCGCGCACTGCGAGTGAGAGTCGCCAGCCACCGGTGCCCGGAGCACCCCATTCGCGCGTGTACCCTGGGCATTCCACCCGCCCAGAGCGCACTGCTGGCCCGCACACCCAGGGTGCCCCATCATCCTGCGCCCAGTGCTCCCCAGCCGCCACCAGCGGGGGGAGCGGGAGAGGCCTCAGGGCGGTATTCCATACTTGGGAGATTCTCTCCGTGGTCGGGGCACCTCACCCAGCCATTCAAGCTAACAATCAAGCGTTGGGGGAGGGGTGCGCGCAGGCAGCCTGAAATACCTTCGGGAGCACAGCTGCGACCCAATTACTGAAATTAACTTAACCCGTGAAATCTGCGCACCCTTGGTTCTAATTGATAAGATCTCTCTCAGTTCAGCGACCCAAGACAAGAGGCGTGATATTTTTTAGTGCCTCTCGCTAAAGGGGCGGGGGCAACTTCTGATTGATAGAGCCTCCATATTCAGGGATAAACGCTAACAAGAAGGACTTGGCAGATAATAAGATCTACACTAGTCGCAAGCAGAGACTAGTGCCTCTTCTTCCCAGCCAAAACAGGCTACAAAGTGTGGAAAGCCTGGGTTGAGAGGTCCAACTGTTGCTAGGCGCTGAACAGTCACGTTGACAACAATTGACTCCCACCCCCGCCTGATTACACTGGAGGCCCTGACTGCCAGAGCCTTTCCCAAAGCCTTGCCACATCATAATAAAGATGACACAAACCAATGACAAAGAAAAAATTCTCAAGGCAGCCAGGGAAAAGAAGAGTACAACATATAAAGGAAGGCCTATTAGATTATCATCAGATTTCTCAGCAGAAACTCTACAAGCTAGAAGAGAGTGGACCCCAATATTTAAAGCCCTGAAAGAGAGGTACTTTCAGCCAAGAATACTATACCCATCAAAGCTATCATTCAAGTACGAAGGAGATCTAAAAACATTCACAAATACAGAAAAGATGAGAGAATTTATCAACAGAAAGCCCCCACTCCAGGAAATACTAAAGGGGGTTTTCCAACCAGATTCAAAGAACAAAATAAAACAACACCACAAGTAACAGCTCCACCAAGAACACAATAAAACCAAACTTAAACTGTGACAACAAAGGAAAAAAAGGGGGGAGAGAATAAGATTAAGAGTAGCAAAGGACGATGAAGTGCAGAAATACTTATAAGATAGGGCACTACAATGAATATGGTAGGTACCCTTTTCATTACTTAATGGTAACCACCCTAGAAAAAAACACCACAAAAACACTTGACTTAAAAAAGGTAGCAACAGAGGAAAGAAGTATGGAACACAAACAAACAAAAACAAATGATAGAAAAACAAAAGAGAAGAATCAAACTAGATACAAAACTAACAGAAAGCAATTTATAAAATGGCAGTAGGGAACCCACAAGTGTCAATAATTACACTAAATGTAAATGGATTAAACTTACCAATAAAAAGACACAGAGTAGCAGAATGGATTAAAAAAGAAAATCTAACTATATGCTGCCTACAAGAAACACATCTAAGCAACAAGGATAAAAACAAATTCAAAGTGAAAGGCTGGAAAACAATACTCCAAGCAAACAACACCCAAAAAAAAAGCAGGTGTTGCAATACTCATATCTGATAATGCTGACTACAAGACCGAAAAAGTACTCAGAGACAAAAATGGTCATTTCATAATGATTAAGGGGACACTGAATCAAGAAGACATAACAATCCTTAATATATATGCACCAAACCAAGGAGCACCAAAATATATAAGACAGCTACTTATTTACCTTAAAACAAAAACTAACAAAAATACAATCATATTTGGAGACCTCAATACTCCGCTGACGGCTCTAGATCGGTCATCCAAACAGAGAATCAATAAAGATATAGTGGCCTTAAACGAAATACTAGAACACCTGGATATGATAGACATCTACAGGACATTTCATCCCAAAGCGACAGAGTATACATTTTTCTCTAGTGTACATGGAACATTCTCAAGAATTGACCATATGTTGGGCCACAAAGACAATATCAGCAAATTTAGAAAAATTGAAATTGTACCAAGCATATTTTCTGATCATAAAGCCTTGAAACTAGAATTCAACTGCAAAAAAGAGGGGGAAAAACCCACAAAAATGTGGAAACTAAACAACATACTTCTAAAAAATGAATGGGTCAAAGAAGAAATAAGCGCAGAGATCAAAAGATATATACAGACAAGTGAAAATGAAAATACGACATATCAGAATCTCTGGGATGCAGCAAAAGCAGTAATAAGAGGAAAGTTCATATCACTTCAGACCTATATGAACAAACAAGAGAGAGCCGAAGTAAACCACTTCACACCTTAAGGAACTAGAAACAGAAGAACAAAGACAACCCAAAACCAGCCGAAGAAAGGAGATAATAAATATCAGAGCAGAAATAAATGAAATAGAGAACAGAAAAACTATAGAAAAAATCAATAAAACAAGGAGCTGGTTCTTTGAAAAGATCAACAAAATTGACAAACCTTTGGCAAGACTCACCAAGGAAAAAAGGCACAGGACTCAAATAAATAAAATCCAAAATGAAAGAGGAGAGATCACCACAGACATCAAAGATATACAAAGAATTATTGTAGAATACTATGAAAAATTATATGCCACCAAATACAACAATCTAGAAGAAATGGATAAATTCCTAGAACAATAAAACCTTCCTAGACTGAGTCATGAAGAAGCAGAAAGCCTAAACAGACCAATCAGCAGGGAGGAAATAGAAAAAGCTATTAAAAATCTCCCCAAAAATAACAGTCCAGGCCCTGACGGTTATACTAGTGAATTCTATCAAACATTCAAACAAGACTTGGTTCCTATTCTACTCAAAGTCTTCCAAAAAATTGAAGAAGAAGCAATACTTCCAAACACATTTTATGAGGCCAACATAACCCTCATACCAAAACCTGGCAAGGATGGCACAAAGAAAGAAAACTACAGACCAATATCTCTAATGAATACAGATGCTAAAATTCTAAACAAAATACTGGCAAACCGAATACAACAACATATTAAAAAAAATAATACATCATGATCAAGTGGGATTCATCCCAGAATCTCAAGGATGGTTCAACATACACAAAACGGTTAACGTAATACACCATATCAACAAAACAAAGAACAAAAACCACATGATCTTATCAATAGATGCAGAAAAGGCTTTTGATAAAATACAACACAATTTTATGTTTAAGACTCTCAACAAAATGGGTATAGAAGGAAAATATCTCAACATGATAAAGGCCATATATGATAAACCATCAGCCAACATCATTTTAAACGGCATAAAACTGAGGACTTTCTACCTTAAATCAGGAACAAGACAGGGTTGTCCACTCTCTCCACTCTTATTTAACGTGGTGCTAGAAGTTCTGGCCAGAGCAATCAGACAAGACAAAGAAATAAAAGGCATCCATATCGGAAAAGAAGAAGTAAAGGTATCACTTTTTGCTGATGATATGATCCTATACATCGAAAACCCGAAGGACTCCACAAAAAGATTATTAGAAACAATAAACCAATACAGTAAGGTCGCAGGATACAAAATTAACATACAGAAGTCCATAGCCTTTCTCTATGCCAACAATGAAATATTAGAAAACGAACTCAAAAAAATAATCCCCTTCACGATTGCAACAAAAAAAATAAAATACCTAGGAATAAACATAACAAAGAATGTAAAGGACCTATATAATGAAAATTACAAAGCATTGTTAAGGGAAATCGAAAAAGATACAATGAGATGGAAAAATATTCCTTGTTCTTGGATAGGAAGAATAAATATAATCAAAATGGCCATATTACCCAAAGCAATATACAAATTTAATGCAATTCCCATCAAAATCCCTATGAGATTTTTTAAAGAAATGGAACAAAAAATCATCAGATTTATATGGAACTATAAAAAACCCCGAATAGCCAAAACAATCCTAAGGAAAAAGAATGAAGCTGGGGGCATTACAATACCTGACTTTAAACTATATTATAGGGCCACGATAATCAAAACAGCATGGTATTGGCAGAAAAATAGACACTCAGACCAATGGAACAGAATAGAAAGCCCAGAAATAAAACCACATATATATGGTCAAATAATCTTTGATAAAGGGGCCAACAACACACAATGGAGAAAAGAAAGCCTCTTCAACAAATGGTGTTGGGAAAACTGGAAAGCCACATGCAAAAGAATGAAACTCGACTACAGCCTGTCCCCGTGTACTAAAATTAATTCAAAATGGATCAAAGACCTAAATATAAGACCTGAAACAATAAAGTACATAGAAGAAGACATAGGTAGTAAAATCATGGACCTGGGTTTTAAAGAACATTATGGCAAGAGAAGTGAAGGCAAAGATAAATGAATGGGACTACATCAGAATAAAAGTTTTTGCTCAGCAAGAGAAACTGATATCAAAATAAACAGACAGCCAACTAAATGGGAAATGATATTTTCAAACAACAGCTCAGATAAGGGCCTAATTTCCAAAATTTACAAAGAACTCATAAAACTCAAGAACAAACAAACAAACAATCCAATAAAAAAATGGGAAGAGGACATGAATAGACACTTCTCCCAGGTGAGATACAAATGGCCAACAGATATATGAAAAGATGCTCAGCTTCATTAGTTATTAGGGAAATGCAAATCAAAACTACAATGAGATACCACCTCACCCCTGTTAGATTAGCTATTATCAACAAGACGGGTAATAGCAAATGTTGGAGAGGCTGTGGAGAAAAAGGAACCCTCATTCACTGTTGGTGGGACTGTAAAGTAGTACAACCATTATGGAGGAAAGTATGGTGGTTCTTCAAAAAACTGAAAATAGAACTACCTTATGACCCAGCAATCCCTTTACTGGGTATATACCCCAAAACCTCAGAAACATTGATACGTGAAGACACATGTAGCCCCATGTTCATTGCAGCACTGTTCACAGTGGCCAAGACATGGAAACAACCAAAAAGCCCTTCAATAGAAGACTGGATAAAGAAGATATGGCACATATACACTATGGAATACTACTCAGCCATAAGAAATGATGACATCAGATCATTTACAGCAAAATGGTGGGATCTTGGTAACATTATACGGAGTGAAATAAGTAAATCAGAAAAAAACAAGAACTACATGATTCCATACATTGGTGGAACATAAAAATGAGACTAAGAGACATGGACAAGAGTGTGGTGGTAACCAGGGGTGGGGGGAGGGAGGACAGGGGGAGAGTTAGGGGGAGGGGGAGGGGCACAGAGAACTAGATAGAGGGTGGCGAAGGACAATCTGACTTTGGGCGAGGGGTATGCAACATAATTTAATGACAAAATAACCTAGACATGTTTTCTTTGAATATATGTACCCTGATTTATTAATGTCATCCCATTACCATTAATAAAAATTTATTAAAAAAAAATGCCATTTGTATAGAAAATGAATAGTAAAAGCCTTTTTCATCTTTCTTTCACCCTACTTCTCCCCAGAAGATAAGCATTAATCTGAACTTTTTATGTATTTGGGATATTCTTAAGCATAAATTTAACATCACCTATTTTTCTATAGCACACTGGATTTGCTATATTGCATTCTTCAAAGACACAGTGATAAATATGATCCATTAGTTATTTGAATAAAAGTGACAAGTGCTTTGATAAATTAAAGTGTAGAGATACTTGTGGTAGGAATAAAGAGTATTTGATGATTCTCTTTTATTTGGTTGACAACAGTCCCAGCTCTAAAAGAATTTACAAGCCAAGAAACTGTAAAGGGGAGTGCTATTATTTTTGTTAAAAAGGTATACAGGCTTGTAAAAAATTATTACCTTTATCAAAATATATACATTGACAATACGGTGTATATAAGATGTGTTGCACCTGAAACCTATATAGTTTTGTTAACCAGTGTCACTGCAATAATTTCAATGTAAAACTAAGTTAAAAATAAATACCAGTGGAAAAAATGTATCTATACACACACACACACACACACACACACACACTCTGACAAAGTTTATAATACCCAGAGGTAACTTTAAGATTTGTGGAATAATTTTGAGTCTCTCTGAGTAAAAGACAATATTTTTTGATTATAGAAAGCTTGAATTCTCACTTGGAAAAGGCTAAGGGCCTTACTTCCAGTGGAGCATCTCTTTGACTTCTTTCAATAAGGAAAGGTCTAAAATGTTTCTTAGATTGTAGGTCCCTAAGGAAAATCCCTACATACAGAGCAAATCAAAGCAAAATATTATTAGCAGGTAGACAGACAAAATTTTTTTCTGAAATTATAGATATTTTGTAATGACCTTTCTGGATGCTCTATTTCTTATTTATAACCCCTCTCTCAGGTGTGGCCTTATTTATTTGCCAAATAGAAACAGGAGAGGAGCTCGTAAGAGCCTATTCTCTTAGTTCTGTTTTTGATATCCTTTCCATGAACGTTTCTCATAAAAAAATGACATAAATCAAATTCTTTAAATGAGGTCAGGACAAGGAAATGTGTTTTTTGTTTTGTTTTATTTTGAAAACCAGAATGCTTCTGCTAAAAGACAGCATTAGTCCCTCCTTGTATATCTTAACAACTAAGTCTGTCATCTACCAGAGGCATTCCTGATTTTTGGGGGGTTGATTATAAATCAAAAATCAGAAAACTGTACCGATTAGGATTCTTGCAGGCCACTGTCTTAATCCCTGCATTAGTGTTTATCACCTAGAAACAATGGAATGGGCAGTTAAGTCCCTCACTGCTTTTATTGAATGTTTAGTCTGTGCCAGTATAGGGACTGAAGATAGTGACAGGAAGTGGAGAAAGAAGGGTGATAAAAACATGTGATCCTTGCTCTCATGAAGCATAGAATTAGAATATATTCTCTGAATCTATTTCAGTCTTTACTCTTCAGCAGATACCAGCATGAGCTACACTTAGATGTCATTTAATATGATAGACAAATTTTTTTCTTCACCTCTATTAATTAGGGATTGTCATAACTTACTTTGAATTTGTACTTCAAAATGTTTAATTTAGTAATTATATCAAAAGTAATACCAGGGGACAATATTTTTATAGCTGATTTGGTTCTTCTTGAATGCCTTTCTTGAATATAAGAAGGGAATATCAAATTTTCACTTTCCAACATCGATCTTGATGTTAATAAATGAGCAGTGTCTTAGAGTTGTATTGACGGGCGGGGTCATTTAAAAAGTTGAAATTTCAGTCTGTTAAGTAAGAAGGAAAGTTGTTGTGCAGTTAAATCACTGGTTCCTTTGATGTCATAATGATGGGTTTTGCCTGGTAGATCAGGTTAAAATATGTTTCTTAACACAGTGTATATATAAATTAAGACTTATTAAAATGTCTACAAATTACAAATGTTTCTCAATGAGAATTTTTTAGAATTAAGAAAAATATATGAATATAAAAATAAGTTATTATACATAACCTAGAATATATAATTTTATCTCCTTTATAATAGGTATGTTAAATTTACCATTAAGTCTGTTATCAATAATAAGTGGCAGACTTTATATTGAGAGTCTTATTTATAGATTAAATAAAATGTATTGCAGAGGTTTAAAGATAAATGGAATAGTCAATAAAAAATGAGACCTGGATGTTGTTAGAAATTTTAATTGTTTTTGTTTTTCTTTACAGACATTCCACTTCTTCCTTCTATTACATCTCTAACTCTAAGTGAACATGAAGAGAAGAGTGGACCTTTTGTGGTACACTGGCTAAACAATAAAGAGTTACATTTTACTTTGTCCATGGAAGTCTTTTTACAGCAACTTAGAAAACGTTTTGAACAGCCATCTTCTGAGGCCAGTGTAGAAGACTTGAATCAGGCAGATGTAAAATCTGATGAAGGTAAAGCTTTATGAAGGATAAAAAATGTAAATTTTGTTCAAAATAGCAAATATTTTTATATTAGGGAAACACTAGCCACTGTCAGAAATAAACTTCAAAATTTCCATTGCATTAATACAAACGTGGACTAGCTCATTTAATAATTTAGGGCAGGGGTCCCCAAACTATGGCCTGTGGGCCGCATGCGGCCCCCGCTGCACTTCCAAAAGGGGCACCTCTTTCATTGGTCGTCAGTGAGAGGAGCACAGGATGGCTCCTGGAGTACTGTATGTGGCAGCGCCACAAAGCGCGGGGCGCTCACGTACAGTACTACTTTCGGTAATGCGGGACGCACGTGTCACAGCTCCAGATGTGCATCATATCACTTGTTATGGCTAGCAGTGACAAATATGGAGCCGGACATTGACCATCTCATTAGCCAAAAGCAGGCCCATAGTTCCCATTGAAATACTGGTCAGTTTGTTGATTTAAATTTACTTGTTCTTTATTTTAAACATTGTATTTGTTCCTGTTTTGTTTTTTTACTTTAAAATAAGATATGTGCAGTGTGCATAGGGATTTGTTCATAGTTTTTTTTATAGTCCGGCCCTCCAACGGTCTGAGGGACAGTGAACTGGCCCCCTGTGTAAAAAGTTTGGGGACCCCTGATTTAGGGTATGTGTTTCTGTTTTAGGTTCCTGTTTCTTCTACTAGTGATGTAGTGATTCACACATCTCCATACATAGGCTTAATCACCCCCTAAGGCCTTGCCACTTAAAGGACTATCTGTGGACTAGCAGCATTGGCAGTACCTGGAAACATGTTAGAAATGCACAATCTTGGCCCAAGCCCATTAACTCAGTTGGTTAAGAGCACTGTCCAGAAACAGCAGGGTTGTGGGTTTGATCCTTGGTCAGGGCACACATCCACTCTCTCTCCCTTCCTCTCTCTGTCTCTAAAAATCAATAAAAGAAAATAAAAAATTAAACCTGACTTGTGGTGGCGCAGTGGAAAAAGCATCGACCTGGAACCCTGAGGTTACTGGTTTGAAACCCTGGCCTTGCCTGGTCAAGGTGCATATGGAAGTTGATGCTTCCTGCTCTTCCCCCACTTCTCTCTCTCTCCCCTCTATCTCTAAAAATGAATAAATAAAATCTAAAAAAAAAAAGAAAAATTAAGCCCTGGCCAGATAGCTTGGTTGGTCGAATGTCCTCCTGGAGTGTGGAGGTTTCTGGTTTGATTCCCAGGTCAGGGCACATACAAGAGCAGCTCAATGTTCCTGTTTCTCTCTCTTCCTGCTGCTCTAAAAAAAAAAAAAAAAAAAAAAAAGCACAAGCTCAGGTTCTACCCAGAACTACTAAGTAAGAGCCCATACTTTGAAGAAATCTCCAGGTGATTGTTATGTACATTAAAGTTTGAGAAGGTTTATACTATGACCTAAAACTCTTCTGCTTTTAGCTTTAATCAGTTGGTAAAGAGAGGAGACAGTATGGCTGTTTCTCAGTTTTGATTCAGAATTGGCACATAATCATTTTCTTATTTCATTGGAAAGCGCTAGTTATAGGCTCCATGCGGTCCCTGACCTGGATAACCAGCCATTCTATCCTGACTGGATCACCAGCCATACTGTGTTAAGAAGTAGGAAGCACAGATTTGTGGTGGCCACTTAGCCATCTCTGCCATAGGTGGTGGTTCATACATCTTTTTGTTTTTAAAAAGTTTTAATTATGAGATTGTACATGCTCATTAGGAAAATAAATCAAATGGTATAGATAGGTTTAAAGTTTCCGTATTATTGAGTGTCCTACATTTATTCTTTTCTATCTTCCTACACATGTATTCATATAGTCAGTTTTTTTTTTAAATTCTACTATGAGAGTTCATTTTTAAACCAAAAATAGTGTTTTGCAACTTGCTTTTTAAATTCCATCTTTTTTAATAGCGCCTGAGTATTCAATGTTAAGAGAAAACTTTCTCTATTGATGGTATTTAAATTGATTTAAATTGTTTTTCATTGTATTGATAATGGTACAATGACATATCTTTTCATCATTGTGTTAAATTTCTATAGCATAGATTCCTAAGTATGGAATTGCCAGGTATAAACATTTTAAATTTCAATAAGTTTTGATAATTTCTGCCATACATTTTTTTTCTTTCTTTTTTATTTTATTTTTACTTTTTCAAGAAAGAGACAGATGGACAGACAGGAAGGGAAAGAGATGAGAAGCATGAGCTTGTAGTTGCAGCACTTTACTTGTTTATTGATTGCTTCTTGTACATGCCTTTACTGTCGGGCTCCAGCTGAGCCAGTGACCCCTTGCTCAAGTCAGTGACCCTGGGCTCAAGCCAGTGACCCTGGGCTTCAAGCCAGCTACCTTTGAGCTCAAGCCAGCAATCATGGGGTCATGTCTGTGATTCCATGTTCAAGCCAGCAACCCCGCACTTAAGCTGGAACCCTGCTCTCAAACTGGATGGAAACATACTCAAGCCAGCAACCTTAGTGTTTTAAACCTGGGACCTCAGAGCCCCAGGTTGATGTTTTATCCACTGTGCCACCACTGGGCAGGCTCTGTTATATATTTTTTAATTTAACTTTTTAAATCTTATTTTCAGATTAATTTCAGATGTACAGCATAGTAACTTCTGCCAAATTGACCTCCAGAAATGTTTACCAGTTTATACTTCCTCTACGTACATTCAAATATCTTTTTTCATGTCCTTGCTATTATACTATATACTATGTTACATTTTGCCAGCCAATATGAGGAAAATGCCAACTTGTTTTACTTGGCATTTTCTTGAATGCAAATTGACCAGAATTATTTTAGCCCTTTTGTAGTTTGCTGCTTCTTCCTCTTTACGTGATTTTCTATTGAATTATTTTTTTCTTAATGATTTGTATGTCTTGACCAATTTTTAAAATCTGGTAAACAGTCTAACATTTTTGAGAGTCTCTTTTAAGAAAGTCTCTCTAGGCCCTGGCTGGTTGGCTCAGCGGTAGAGTGTCAGCTTGGCGTGCAGGTGACCCGGGTTCGATTCCCGGCCAGGGCACATAGGAGAAGCGCCCATTTGCTTCTCCACCCCCCACTCCTTCCTCTCCGTCTCTCTCTTCTCCTCCCGCAGCCAAGGCTCCATTGGAGCAAAGATGACCCGGGCGCTGGGGATGGCTCCTTGTCCTCTGCCCCAGGCGCTAGAGTGGCTCTGGCCACGGCAGAACGATGCCCTGGAGGGGCAGAGCATCGCCCCCTGGTGGACAGAGCGTCGCCCCTGGTGGGCGTGCCGGGTGGATCCCGGTCGGGCGTATGCGGGAGTCTGTCTGACTGTCTCTCTCCGTTTCCAGCTTCAGAAAAATACAAAAAAAAAAAAAAAAGTCTCTCTAGCCTGACCAGGTGGTGGCACAGTGGATAGAGTGTCGGACTGGAATGTGGAGGACCCAGATTCAAAACCGTGAGGTTACCAGCTTAAGTGTGGGCTCATCTGGTTTGAGCAAACCTCACCAGCCTGGACTCAAAGTCGCTGGCTCGAGCAGAGGGTCACTTGGTCTGCTGTAGCCCCACGGTCAAGGTACATATGAGAAAGCAGTCAATGAACAACTTAGGTGTCGCAAGGAAAAACTAATGATTAAGCCTGACCTGTGGTGGCACAGTGCATAAAGCGTCGACCTGGAAATGCTGAGGTCCCCGGTTCAAAACCCTGGGCTTGCCTGGTCAAGGCACATACGGGAGTTGATGCTTCCAGCTCCTCCCCACCTTCTCTCTGTCTCTCTCTCCTCTCTCTCTCCCTCTCTGTGTCTCTCTCTCCCTTTCTCTCTCCTCCCTAAAATGAATAAATAAAATTTAAAAAAACATAAAAAAAAAAAAAACAAAAAAACTAATGATTAATGCTTCTCATCTCTCTCCGTTCCTGTCTGTCTGTCCCTGTCTATCCCTTTTTCTGACTCTCGCTCTGTCTCTGTAAAAAAAAAAAAAAGAAAGAAAGTCTCTGTATTCCTAAACAGGAATAGGGATCAGGGTATTTGAATAGAGGCCAGAATATACATATTTACCTTTGTTAAGTTGTTATACCAGTTTATTTTTAATTACTTATGTGTTGAAGAAAATCTGAAAATTGGGCACCATAAATGTATTTGTTTAAAATGTCCTATCACATAAAAGTGAAACTAAGAGACATTGATAAGAGTGTGGTGGTTACGGGGTGAGGGGGGAAAGGGAGAGGGAGAGGGAAAGGGGGAGGGGGAGGGGCACAAAGAAAACTAGAAGGAAGGTGACAAAGGACAATCTGACTTTTTGTGATGGGTATGCAACATAATTGAAAGACAAGATAACCTGGACTTGTTGATCTTTGAATATATGTAAGCTGATTTACTGATGTCACCCCATTAAAAAAATAAAATTATAATAAAAATAAAATAAAATGTCCTATCAGTTATAAGTGCATATACCTAGAGGATAGGTGGTATAGCAGACTCGGGATTTGGTAAATCTTAGTTATGAAAAAAGTGAAAATTACATTCCAATAATGTATATTTAAAATTCAGCCCACAATTATAGCACTGGCTCCAACTACCTCATTTTACCATAAGCAAAACTAAGGTCCAGACAATTAGTGGGTCTCACTGCTAAGTAGTTAATTGTGGTATACATCTGGGTTTAGAAACCAGTTTAACTATTTTCCTGTTTAATAATAACCCTTCTACCAATACTCCACTGACTCAGGTCTAAAGCCCTTCTGATTACTCCATTAACTACAGTGGCCTTATATTCCTGGAGCAAGGTTATTTCTAAAGGGGAGCCCATTTCTTATTTATGAAAACTAGTATGTTTTTCATCTTGAATGCATTTTTAAAGATATATCTCTATTTATAGTAATAGCTTGATTATATTTACTTGATTCATGAACCTTTTTGCTTATAGAAATGGATGATGATGTTGACGATCTGAAAATAAATCATGAAAAGAATGAATTGAGTGGAGATAAAATGGTACCGAACTCAAGTTTTATACCATTACCATCAGCTGCCATTGATCATCAGATTGAACTACTTCTGTCTGAATGGAGTAAAAATGCAGACATGCTATTCAGTATACATCCCATGGATGGCTCTTTGCTGGTTTGGCATGTGGATTGGCTGGATGAATACCAGCCTGGTATGTTTCATCAAGTACAGGTACTATTATTAAGATCTCTGAAGAGCTACTTCCTTTTAAATGTGGGTACAGTTTTGTAATACTGCTTTATAAAATTTCATGTGTTCTAATGCTCACTTTCTTAGTTCTAGGTGTCCTTTGTTTCCAGAATTTCTGTAGCTTTCTCCACAGGTGATGCAAACTCTCTCTGTAAAAGCATAGTGATGTATGCCTGTACCAAGAATGTTGACTTGGCTATTCAGCAAGGGAAACAAAAGCCTCCTAGCCTCACATGTTCCGCATCAATGCTTATCTCTTCTGGCCACAGCAAATCAACTAATAGCTTAAAATTAAGTATTTTTACCCCTAATGTTATGATGATTTCAAAGCATGCTGATGGCTCTCTGAATCAGTGGCTAGTCAGTTTTGCTGAGGAATCTGCTTTTTCTGAAGTTCTCAGTATTTCCCACAAATCCAGATATTGTGGTCATCACTTTCATCTTAATGATTTAGCTTGCCATTCAGTATTACCATTATTATTGACAACATCACACCGTAATGCATTAAGGACACCAGATCTTGATAACCAAAAACAACCCAATGATGCTGTAAATACTGAAGATTTGGCACAGCAGAAGAAAATCCCTGTTGATGTGAAAATTCAGGACCCCAGTGCAGTTTATAGTGAACTAATTCTTTGGAGGGTTGATCCAGTTGGGCCATTGTCTTTTTCTGGAGGTGTTTCAGAGCTTGCCCGGATTAATTCTCTTCATGTTTCTCATTTTCCAATGTGGCATGGCTGCCCACTCTTATACCCAGTTATTGTTTAGGTAAGCATTCTGATTTTGTTTTAATAAATTTAAATTTTGGACATTATTGTTTAAGAGTTGACTTTTAACTGTTTGTAATTGCTTTGTAGGTGCACACTGCAACTCTCCTAGTGCGTGTTTTGTAGCCAGTGATGGACAATACCTGAGATTATATGAAGCAGTTACTGATGCCAAGAAACTTCTATGTGAGCTTTCAAATCCTGAAATTTCTGTAAGTAAATAGCTTTCAAAACTAAGCATATTATATGATTTTTAGACACTTAATTCATACTTATTGGACCTGTTCAAAAATTGTGACATAATTTATAACACTGGGGAAAAAATTTTTGTTGCATCCACAAAAACACTTGTTCTTACCTAATTCGAGTGTGCTGATCTCAAATCTGACATTAGTTTTTTTCTGTAAACTATAGTTTTTTGCAATTCAAGATTTTAGGTTTTTATTTTATTTGTAAAAATTTTCAACATTTAGTTTAACATAATGAAGTAGAATGTCTTCTTGGGCATCATGTTTGTGAAAATATAGTAATTTATATAATACATTAAATACACTAATACACTAAAAGATATGATTGCATCAGAATTTGTCTACAACAGTGGTAATCAACCTGGTCCCTACTGCCCACTAGTGGGCATTCCAGCTTTCATGGTGGGTGGTAGCAGAGCAACCAAAGTATAAATAAAAAGATAGATTTAACTATAATAAGTTGTTATATAAAGGTTTATTCTGCCAAACAGCAAAAATCCGACATAAAGCACTTGGTAAGCAAGTAGTATTATATGCTTTAACTTGCTATAACTCTGCTTTATAAATTTTATAAAGCAAAGTTAATTTCCTACTTTATAAATCACCATTACTGTGGAATTGGTGGGCGGTTAGAAAACTTTACTACTAACAGAGATACAAAAGTGGGTGGTAGGTATAAAAAGGTTGACTACCCCTGGTCTACAATTTCAAAATAGAACATATTAAAACACTTATTTTAATCATAAAATTTGCACAAAACCAATTTAAATTCTATTCAGGCAAAAGTTTGCATTTGGTGGTACTTGTTGAGGACAATCTCGTTGGATGCCTCTAGCAGTAGTCTGCTCATCTACTAACAGCTGCAAGATTTTCGGGGAAACTTATCAAGTGGTGACAGTTCAGGAAGTGAAATCTTAACGCTCGTGTTCCCAGCCAATGTCGCAGAGAAAGCCAACAGCATCCTTTGAACCAGAAGTTCTAGTTTTTCTGCTTTTTTGTTGCCAAAGAAGTTCTTTGTAACTGCCACAAAAGACTGCCTGGTGCTCCCCTCCTCCTATTCTCTTCCTGCCAAATTCTTCGACATGAATGAGGGTTCGAATTTGAGGTCCATCGAATACACCTGCTTTTATCTTCTCGAAGGACAAGGCAGGAAAAGCAGAAATAATATGTTGAAAGCATTCACTTTCTCTATTCAAAGCCTGAACAAACTGCTTCATTAAGCCAAGTTTGATGTGAAGTGGGAGAAAATTGATCCTGTCTTGATTAACTACAGGTTCATTCACAATATTTTGCATCCCTACTTCCAGAGCCTCACGTTTCAGCCACTCCTTCTGTGTCCAGTGTTTCTCCTGAGCTCAGCTGTCCCACAAACACAGAAAGCAAGGATACTTCGTGAAACCTCTCTGTTGTCCTAGCAGGAAATTTACCATTTCAAGATCCACACAAATGATCCAGTTATGCTCCTCATACTTCAGAAAGTTGAGGACAATTTTTATCTCATTCTTACTAAGTCATTAAATTCGGGTTGGCTAAACTGCTGAGGGGTTAATGACTGCTTGGCATCGGAAGAAGTCCCTTCAGATTCTACAACCATTTCCTCATGCATCTTATCAAAATACACTTGATCACCATGTTCACTTTCTTCATCCTTAGAAGAAATAAAACCATTGAAAACTGGAACCAGGAGTGTCTCAGAGTGTGGGATAGGTCATATTGCTGAAGGAATATTAGGATATGTGGTCATATGCTGTTTTTTCTTGCCGATGTCCTTTGTATGGACAGACAGAAATAAAAGTCACTGCTGTGGTTCTTAGGTTCATGCCAAACCATGGGAATACCAAAAGGCATTCCTTTGTGTTTTCCTTTTGTCCAGTCATGAAGCATTTCCTCACAATTATGACATACAATATGAAGAGCCCAATTCTTATCTTGATTGCCAAGGGGAACTTGAAAATAGGCAATATATGCATGTGTCACAAATGATGAAATATTTCGCCTTTGATGTTGAAGTATGTAACAGCCACATATATAACAGAAGGTGTCAGGACTATTCTTACAGTTACGCCTACTTGAAGAAGCCATGATTCAATCTTAAAACAAAATCAGAGGTTGTTTTTTTATCATATAATAACTTTTACATTAAAAACAACTACAATTATGTTAAAGTGATGTTTGTAAAACATGAATTGCCTTGTGGTTATGTTCAATCGAAGAGTCATTGCCCTTTAACTCCAATTTAAAAACCAATGCATGCCATTAACTGTAACAAAAGGAAATAAAATTGCATAAAATCTAGAGCATGCACCAAAAAAACGGATTTCAGATTTGGAATCAGGATGCAGACATATATAGAAACAGTTCTAAAACCTCATGCAACAGAAAATGAAAAAAAAAATTGTTCCCCAGTAATACATGTGTATGTTTTTTAGTTATTTTATTTTTTTCACAATTGCATTGTACCATTACAGTGATTCTAAGTTCCTTTAAAAAGAAGTCATTTCTTTCATTTATTCAGGAAGAAAGTCTAGTGTCCTATAATATGAGTTTCTGTAATACTGTACTTTTTGCTCAGAGATAAATTAGAACTAATAGCAGTATAATGTGATAGTTATGTTGCTTCATCTGCAATTGTTCTCTCGTCAATGGGAGCTGAAATAACAGGAGTGGAATTTTAATCTTAATCAAGAAAGAAAAAACCTCTCATTTCGGTTGTATACAAGTAGGAATCTTTTAAACACCATTGCAAAGCTTTTGTCTTATGATATAGGTTGCATTTCTTCCTGAGCCAAACTAATAGCAACCCACCATCTGCAATGTTTCAACACCTCCAGCAAGCCAGTGTTTTCACATTTTTGGTTTTGGTATTTTAAAATATTCCCTGAGAAAACTACTGAGCTTTCTGTTTAGAAGATTGGAGCTGTCTCCTCAACTATCAATTAATGTTTTTTGTTAATGCCCTGGTTACATAATTGCATAGATGCCAGTGGTCTGTTCTAGTCCTGTTTTATTCCTAAATTATGTTTATTTTTAATGCAGGTTTTGCAGAACAAAGTTTTTTTTCAAACCACATGTATAGTTTTTTTTGTGTGTTTTTTTTTTTTGTTTTGTTTTTTTTTTAGCGAGAGAAAAAGAGACAGACAGGGACAGACAGATATGAAGGAGATGAGAAGCATCAATTCATAGTTGCAGCACCTTAGTTGTTCATTGATTGCTTTCCCATATGTGCCTTGACCGGGGGACTCCAGCTGAGCCAGAGACCCCTTGCTCAAGCTAACGACCTTGAGCTTCAAGCCAGTGACCATAGGATCATGTCTCTGATTCCACGCTCAAGCCGGCCACTCCGAACTCAAGCTGGTGAGCCTGCACTCAAGCTGGATGAGCCTGTACTCAAGCTGATGACCTCGGGGTTCCAAACCTGGGTCCTCTGCCTCCGAGGCTGACACTCTGTCTACTGCGCCACCACCTAGTCAGGCTCAGGAATTATTTTAAATGCTGGAAATTTAGATGTGTGTAAAATGGATAAAAAAATCTGAGCTTATATTCTAATGAGGGGGTATAGGGGAAAACTGTAAAATTATATCATATTAACAAATACCATGGAGAGCAACAGTGTAGCTAAAGCAGTAAGGAGCGCCAAGTAAGGTACTTGTCAGAGAGCCTCATTACAAAGATTCCATTTGAGTAAAGACCTGAAGGAGATGACAAAGCTAACTATAGGGATATTTCGAGGAAGAGTATTACAGGAAATAAAGAGCAGCCAGGGCAAAGATCCTGAGTCCAGGACATGTTTGGTATGTAAAGGAGCAGGAAGGAGACCATATGGCTGGAGCAGAGCAAGTGAGGCAGCCAGAGAATAGTCTGGTTCGAGTCCGAGAGTTAGGCCGGCCATACCATATGAGACCTCATCAGCAATTATGGTTAACTTTGGCTTTTACTCTGAATAACATAGAAGCCATTGAAGAAAATGTCAGTGATATGTTCTCACTTAGGTTTCAAAAGGATTACTCTGATTGCTGTATAGATTAGACAAGGAAGCAGAAGTGGAATCAGATCAATCAGGAAGCTATTACAGTAAGTCCAGGAGAGAGTCCAAAGGGATTTAGAATTGTAGCAAGCAGTAGTTATAAAAGATAAGAATTGATCCAATCTGGGTGGATTTTGAACATTGAATAGTTAGGATTGGACTGAATATGGGGTTTGTGTGAGAAAAAGAGGATGCCTTTCAAGATTTGTAACTGAGCACTAGGAAAAATAGAATTGCCGTAAATTAAAATGAGAGGTTTGTATAAATTGCAGATTTTGAGGAGCAGGGGTATTCAAGAGCCTGACTTTAGACATGTTAATTTTGAGATGCCTGTTGGACATCTAAGATCCAGTAGGGCTAGTCTGGAATTTAGAGGGAAGCTGGTCTGAAGATAAAATAAGTAGTTGTCAGAATCTAAATTTAAAATTGTGGAGCTGGAGATCACCTGAGGAAGAAAATATAGTTGGAAACTAGTGATAGGATTGAACTCTGGGGTATTCCATTGTTAAAAGTGGAATGAGTATGGTGTATAAGGGAAGACAAGTGGGGAAAATTATTTCAAGGAGGAGGGAGTGATCTCCAGGATCAGATGGTGCTGATAGATCAAGTATGATGAAGATTCAATTTAACAATATGACCTTGACAGTCAGGAATAAGTGGCTGAAGAAGTCAGCATACGTGTATAAGCAGTCTATCAACTTGTTTCTTTAGCTCTGTCCTTCTCATCTCAAAATTAATGCTTAAAAAGCATCGATTCTTAGAACAGTTCCATGAGATGAAAGTCAATCTTTCACATTTATGGATATAAAATACTTTTTTCCCCCTTGAAATCACCAAGCATTTCTTTTGTTTATCTGTGTACCAGCTGAGTTGTGACTCTTACTCATTTCTACATAATTCCCTAGTAAGGTAAAGTCCTAGAATATTTATAGTGAGACTTGTTAACTTATTTAGCCACACTCAAACATATTTATTATGCCTGAAATTTGACGTTTTATGTTATTATTTTTTAATTTAATTGCTTAATAAAGGAGATATCCCTTTTTCCCCCCCTAAAACAACCAAACAAATAGTTGGTGAAGTGTTTAACATCATAAGTCAACAATCAACAGCCAGGCCAGGATGCATTCATCGCATTATGATCCCATTACAAAACTTGTAAGTATTATTTTTTCTGGCCACTTATCATTAGGCTAAATAACATGTATGTCAACTCATGTTGCTATTTATTTACATTCAGCAAGGCCAAAAAACCCAGCTGCTTCATGTTTTTCAAGAAGACTTCATTTTTGAATAACCTTGAGAAGAAAAGTATGGGAAAAGGCAGAATATTCTCTGATGAAGGTAAAGACAAAATTCTTATTTGATGAGAAATAATCTGTAGGGATGTTAGGAAGAAATTGATATGTTTCATACAATCTATTTGAAGCTAAAATGTTTCCTGAGTGAGTTTGTGGGCATTATTTATCATAAATTAACAGTATCTTTTTATTCTGAACCAGGAACTATGGAAAAATGAAGGAGGTTTGTCAATTATGTTTTAAAAAGCTTAATAGAAATGTTTTTGTTGTTAATGTATGAATGCTTTTTGATGGATGAGGTCTGCCCTAACAATTTTGGATAATGTGGATACCTATAAGTATAACTAGTAGCTTAACACTTCAAGTTATAGTTTAAAAAGTAATGTGTCTTAATACTTTTATAATTAAAGTTTTAAAAATTATTTAAATGCTTCCACTCAATATAACTGTATTATCTTTGCATAAAGGAAAACAGGAAATAAAGCTACAATCTCTTGGTCATCAGTTTCAATTACAGAGGCAAACCAAACACAAAAATGACTTTTCTTATAAAGCAACCATATAGTGTGTAACTTATTTTAAAAGTCAGTTATAAGCCTCAAGTAATATTAATAACTACATTTTTATTTGTTCCAGAGTATTATTTTACTTCTCTTGTAAATTCTTTATTCTTTTTTCCATTTTCCTTTTTCTTTGAGAAGTACTTTTTTTATTTTTTTTTATTTTCCTGAAGTTGGAAACTGGGAGGCAGTCAGACAGACTCCCGCATGTGCCCAACCGGGATCCACCCGGCATGCCCACCAGGGGGCGATGCTCTGCCCATCTTGGGGCTTCGCTCTGCCACAATCAGAGCCATTCTAGCGCCTGAGGCAGAGGCCACAGAGCCATCCTCAGGGCCCAGGCAAACTTTGCTCCAATGGAGCCTTGGCTGCGGGAGGGGAAGAGAGAGAGAGAGAGGAAGGAGAGGGGGAGAGGTGGAGAAGCAGATGGGCACTTCTCCTGTGTGCCCTGGAAGGGAATCAAACCTGGGACTCCTGCACACCAGGCTGACTCTCTACCACTGAGCCAACGGGCCAGGGCCGAGAAGTACTTCTTTGAGTTCTGCACTTTTATATCTAATGTCTAGTTTCTTGCCACTGCTTTCACTTAGTCTGCTATCATTTTTCCTGAGAATTCATGAAGTGTGCAAAAACAGTGTTTTTATAACTTCTGAATATAATGATGGAAGGATGATAAAAAATGGGAAATAAAGATGTCAACACAGGATAAAAGGTTATTTATATCAACAAATGTTCATTATTTTTCCTTTATTATACTTAAGTATTAATAAAATATTAGTATTGTTAACAATTCAGCTCTTTTGTAAGACTTTTTAAAGAAATTACTCTCCTATGCTTAAGGTTGAGTTTTGCTATGATCTTCATCTGTTCTACACCATTTGCTTTTTTATGATTCTTTAATTTTTAACTTTTTTTCCTCTTTAAAACTAAGTATTTTTCCTAGTTTTTTGTTAAAATATTCAGAGATTTCTTACTTTTACCCCCAAACTACTATTTTTATTATTAGAATTTTCTAGAATATACCCAAGGATTTATGTTTTTTATCTTATTTTGATTTAATGTCAAGAATAGAAATATTTTACAGAAGCTTTTATTATTGGGCATTCTTTCTTGTTAGTAAAATTATCAGAATTAGATCTATTTTTCCCTTTTGTTATAATTCCTTACCCTTCCCTTTCTCTTAAGTCTTGTAATCTAAATGTTTAACTCACCCAGAACACATTACTGCAGTTGCCTTTTTATTAGTCTCTTAATATATTTATGATTATCTTTCTTTCCTGGTGTTCCTTTGAAACTTTTTTCTATGAAAATTTAAAAGGATAAAATGACTGCACTCTAATATAGTTGCTAATTTTTTATATGTTCTATGATTTATAGTTTCTATGGTGTAATTTTCTTTTTATAATTTTGTATGTAATGAATATAAGAAAAGCTTGGATTGTCGTTCAATTATGTTGCATACCCACCACCCAAAGTCAGATTGTCCTCTGTCACCTTCTATCTTGTTTTCTTTGGACTTGTTATCTTTGAATATATGTATCCTGATTTATTGATGTCACCCCACTAAAAAAATAAAATTATTATAAAAAAAAAAGCTTGGATTAAATCTAGAGTTTAAAACTTTTTTTTTCCTCTGGTATAATGAACTACTGATTTAATGATATATTTTATATATATTTAATTTAGATCGAGATGGATTTTTTAGTTTATTTGAGCAACCTTATGTGCTGCTTTAAATTATGCAGGTTTGACTAAGAAAGATTTTCCTAAATGTTGGATGATGAATACTTTTATATTGGTCCTTAGATATACATTGTTAGTAAGTCATTTCATTAAAGGTCTTATTTGAAAATAGATTTGGCAACACTATTTTTGTCATCATATGTTCACTTAAAGTGCCTATCACATAATTTTTGTTTAGAAAATTCCTACTTAATATGATCTATGTGAACATTGTATTACTGATGGCTGTAATATGTGATTTTTTGAAGCTTGTCAATTCAAAAAGTGAAATTTAAGCATAGCATGCTTGTTAAAATTTTTTTCTTTTAATAATATTGTTTTTTTATTGGGGTAACATCAATAAATCAGGATACATATATTCAAAGATAACATGTCCAGGTTATCTTGTCGTTCAATTATGTTGCATACCCATCACCCAAAGTCAAAAATTTTAAGTTAATACAAACTCATGTGGTAAAGTTTATTCCATTCTGTAATTCTACTTTATCTTTAGAACTAGAGGCAAGAATTTTGATTTTATTAAAATTTCAAGTTATTTTAACTTAGTATATTTAATAACTTGTCTCATTAATCCTTGTTGATAGTGAAAAATATCATTAATACTAACAGGCAGTTCAACTAATGAATTTTCTGAAAAATTCTACCTAATTGTAATAGAGTGTACCCAAGACAACCATTCATTGTTACATATGTAGAATTTACATTTAAAGTCCACTCCTGTCTCATTGGGTGAGTCTTTTTTGTTTTTTAACTTTAGATAGGCTTAACTTAACAAATTATATAATATAATTAATATAGTATATATATATAATATAGAAAATTATATCGGGCAGTTCAGTGTGTATTTTTAAAGTTATTCTTATTGAGTGATGATAATAGTTTTATTCAGTTAATTAAAAAAGCAAACTGATTTTCTGATTTTTTTGTTATAAAGTGGCATATTAATGTTTACTTTATAAATCTTTTATTAGGGCAGGTTTTTAGATTATGAAATACAGCTATTTTATATATTAAAGGGTTCCCCACAACCCCTGATGTTGGTTCTTTTCTTATGTTTTATAGATGAAAGAGTAGATACAAAAATATCAGAAACAGTTTGGCAGCCAGAAGAACATTATTCTTCTTCGCCAGAGAGGATCCTAGCTCCTTTTTTACAGAAGTATCAGGCTTGCAGAGCAAATCTCCAGAGTACCAGCAAGTTGACTGTGTCTTCGGAAATGGTGTATAGCCAAGAGTTGCATTTGCCAGAAGGAGTTGAGATAATAAGTGTTAAGCCATCAGCAGGTTAGTATATTTTGTGAAAAAAGGCTAATCAAATATTGTAATCTATAAGTGTTTAGGTATTTAAAAATAGGTATAACTACGTTTTTTTAAATCCATGTAGAAACAGAAATTAGTATCTTCAAGTACCCTAAATTGAACACTTAAATTTCTCATTGTTTTCAGATTACTTTGACATTTGTTAGCCAGTTGTAATCTTAGATACTGATTTCAAAAACAAATTTATTGTCCTTTTGTGAAGACAAAATGAAAGTTTCTAGAGTGGAGATAATAACATGGTTGCACCTTATTTGCCAACTTTGATAATTATGGTAATGCTGCCTGGAGCTGTGTGCTGTGAAAGATTGTGAGTGTGTGGTTCCTGGTATATATACTATATATATATTTCTTTTTCTTTTTTTCTTAAGGCAGTGGTTCTTAGAATGTGGTATCCAGAATAGCAGCATCAGCATTACTTGGGAAATTGTTAGAAATAAGAATTCTTGGGCTGTACCTAGACTTACTGAGTCACAAACTCTGGGGTCTGTTTAATAAGCCTTCCAGGTGATTCTTTTTTTTTTTTTTCTTTCATTTTTCTGAAGCTGGAAACAGGGAGAGACAGTCAGACAGACTCCTGCATGCGCCCGACCGGGATCCACCCGGCACGCCCACCAGGGGCTACGCTCTGCCCACCAGGGGACGATGCTCTGCCC